>NC_143134.1:88524545-88675227 GCF_059928025.1 Delphinapterus leucas | reverse complement strand
ATGGCCTTGGAAAACAAAGGATCCCATGACCTGGAGCAGAATCGGTGTATCTGAAAGCCCCGTTGACCCCTATATTGAGATCTCACAGGAGGGAGAGAAGCCCTAATGCCAAGGCATCCAACACCAACACGTTATACAATTTAGCATTGTGACCTTAGTCTGTGATACTGGTACAATATCCTGCCAGCCTCCAGTGAGCCCTCTAAAGATATGAGCTTGTGAGTATGAAATTGTCCCCATTCTCTACTTTTCTTGCCTGCTTATTTCGTTAATTTTCAAACTTAAAAAATATTATTTTTATTTTTTAGCAGTGGAATCCTTTTTCCAACAAAATCTTAAAGTCCTGCCATACAAAATAGAAAAAAGCTGTGTTTTAGTGCTACATTTATTTTCTAAGTTCAAATTTATAATAATTAATAATAATTAACTGGTTCCAAGATAATAAATGAGAATTCAAAGATAATAAATGAGACTTTGATGAACACAAAAACTTGAAATCTGGAATTATGTATGATAATTGCAGTCACAGTTTGGGCTTCCATTTCTGTATTTTGTTTTGGTTGCCTGCTGTAAGAGAAAATCCTGATTGATACAGATGAGTAGTTTGCAAAGGGTCATGGTTTTTGAACTAGCCCACCTTGCAATCTCAGACTACTCTTTGTTCAAATTAAGATGGTACCTTGAAAATGAAGTACTGAGAGATTTTAATTTCAATATTGACTAATGAACACTCATGGCCATACCAAAACCTGCACACGGATATTTATAACAGCTTTGTTCATAACTGCCAAAACTTGGAAGCAACCAAGATGTCCTTTAATAGGTAAGTGGTTAAATAAACTGTGGTACATCCATACAATGGAAGATTATTCAGCAATAAAAAGAAATGAGCTATTAAGCTACAAAAAGACATGGAGGAAACTTAAAAGCACGTTACTAAGTGAAAGAAGCCAATCTGAAAAGGCTACATACTAAATGATTCCAACTCTGTGACATTCTGGAAAAGGCAAAATTATGGAGACAGTAAAAAGATTAGGGGTTGCCAGGGGTTAGAGGGGGAGGGAGGGATGAAGAGGCAGACCACAGAGGATTTTCAGAACAGTTAAAGCATTCTGTACAAAACTATAATGCTGGATACATGTCATTACACATTTGTCCAAATCCACAGAATGTACACTGAGTGAACTCTAAACTATGAACTCTGGGTGATGATGTATCAATGTAGGTTCACTGATTGTAACAAAGATACCATTCTGCTGCTGGATGTTGATAGTCGGAGAGGTTGTGTGTGTGTGGGGACTGGGTATATGGGAACTCTCTGTACTTCCTGATCAGTTTTGCTGTGAACCTAAAACTGCTCTAAAAAACAAACTGTATTGATTTTTAAAATGCCCATTAGACATTAGAAATAAGAAAAAATATTGATTTACTAATAAGTTTGGATAACTGCTCAAATTCCTTATCATAAATGTAGTCAGAGAAGTAACACCCCAAATGTATGGTTAATCCCAATACTATTTATAATGTGACATTATTACTGTGTGACCAGTTACATGTTCCCTTGTTATTGTGCAATTGGCTATGACACCATGATGAGAACATGTACCAAGCAGATGATTCTGAGCCTTGCCCAACACTTAATTGGGAACAGTGCACATCTGTACTCCCTGGTACAATTATAAATGAGCAGTTGAGCATAGGCTTGGATTAGGGAAAAGATCAGTGCAGAATTACACTTTTTCTAATTGACACATTTAAAGAGGATAAAATAAATATGAAGAGATGGCAGGAAAAGATTTATTCTGAGGTCTATGCAAAGGAGTCAACTCAACAATACACATGCTATTGTGGTAGTGGCCTCTTGTGTGCCAAAACTCAAAATGTAAGTTTGCATGTGTCCATGGTCTTACTACATATTAAAAGTCATTTAGAATATATATACGTATATATAAAAGAAACTCAAATCAAATACTTGCAGAACCCAGCAAACCTCCATGTGGGAGAAGTTTGATTCTTGTTTGATCAGACCATATTATTCAAGAGTTTTGTGCAATGTATGTTCGAATATGTCTCTTTTAATTCTGATAACCCTTTCTCTTCCAGAACAGTGAATCATGCCCTCTTCCCCAGCTGGAATAAATATGTCATTCTGTTCTCTTTTTGTTTTGTGTAATCATGATGGTGTCTTATGTTTAATTCTAATCCATCCTAAGTTTATGGTAGCGTGTGGTGTGATGTATGGATCAAAGGCAAACCTTCATTCAATTGAATGTTGCTGCTGTCCCACTATTTATTAAAAAGTGCTTCCTTCTTCACGCTATTAATTTTGACCTGACATATGTATTAGATTCTTATAGTTGGAATTAATTTTCTGGTATCTCTGATAACCACTGATTTTACAAAACTTTTAAAAATAGCCACTTTTAAAAACATTCAGTAATTGTTACTTTGTAATAAGTTCAAATCTGGCAGGAAGACTCTAACATTATTACTTTCAAAATTACTTTTGGTTGCATTGGGTCTTCGTCGCTGCACGCGGTCTCTCTAGTTGCGGTGAGCAGGGGCTACTCTCCGTTGGGGTGCACAGGCTTCTCATTGCGGTGGCTTCTCTTGTTGTGGAGCACAGGCTCTAGACACGCGGGCTTCAGTAGCTGTGGCTCGCAGGCTCTAGAGTGCAGGCTCAGTAGTTGTGGCGCACGGGCTTAGTTGCTCCACGGCATGTGGGATCTTCCCAGACTAGGGCTCGAACCCGAGTCCCCTGCATTGGCAGGCAGGTTCTTAACCTCTGCACCGCCAGGGAAGTCCCGTTCAATTATCCTTCACTAGCAATTTATGTAGTTGAGTACAGTCTTCTGGGGAATTTATTTATTGTTTGTTTGTTTGTTTATTTTGGCTGTGCCGGGTCTTAGTTGCAGCATGTGTGATCATCGTTGCGGCACTTGGGATCTTTAGTTGCAGCATGTGGACTTTTTAGTTGTGGCATGCATGCGGGACCCAGTTCCCCTAACCAAACCCAGGCCCCCTGCGTTGCAGCACGGAGTCTTACCCACTGGACCACCAAGGAAGTCCTGGCTTCTGGGGAATTTAAAACACTAAATAACTTCGTTTCTAAGCCCAGGTTTCCTATTGGCCTTACCGCAGACACAGTGAAATTTGAATCATTGTGGTGGGGGGTAGAGACCAAGAATATGCATATGAAAGAAGTTCTACTTGTTACTAGTTGAGAGCTTCCCCCTTAGAAATTAAGGCCATTGTTTTGTATTTATACTCTCAAGCCCCTGGTCAGTCACTCCGCCTTCCTTTATATTCCAACAACATGCATCATTTTTTCCTTGACAGAGTCTGTCACGTCTGGAATTTTGTTTTTTCCCAATTATTTGGTACTCATTACTACTGCAAATAGGATATTATTTCTGTTTTGTTTTTTTGTTCTATACTGATGGTATGTAGGAATACAATTGATTTTTGAGAAGTTATCCTTAACTTTTCTGAACTCATATTACTGATAATATTTTTCTGGTTAATTTTTAGAAATACAATTTTGTTTTCCACAAAATTTTACATCCGTTTCTTTCTCTGTTATATTTATGCCTCTAATTTTGCACTTAACACTGTTGTATCTATTTGCACTTGCACTTGACTGCACTTTTAGAGCTATTTGAAGTGGGAACAGCTGGTTTCTGGTCTAGCATGGAAGAAGCTTGGAAGACACCACTCTGTACTAACTGATAAACCAAAAATTCTTCTTAGACCTGTAAGAGAAGAGAGGTCACAGGGCAAACTGCTGCACCCAGAGTGGAGAGAGCAGCCTTGGTTGCCGATGCTGGAGGACTTGGCACACGCCGGAGTTGCTTCCCTGCCTCTCCCTTCAGACCCTTGGCCCTAGTCGCACATCTTGCAGAGCCTGCTACTCAAAGTGTGGTCCGAAGGGAAGCAGCATAGGCATCACCTGAGAACTTGTCAGAGATGCAGAATCTCCAACCTCACCTCAGACTCAATGAATCCGAACTGGCATTTTCACAACATTCCCAGGTGAATCAGGAGCACGTTAAAGTTCCAGAAGCACTGACCTCAGGAGCTTGCAGAAATGTCCACCAGATGGCGGGTTTGCAGCAGGCACAGGTATCCAAGAGCCACAATCAGCCCACCCAAGTCTCCTTCAAATAGTGCCCTAAGTGGCCTTAGAAATTTGGAGCCATTGCTCATGATCTGTGAAGGATGGGGAGAGAACCCAGAGAAGATCCCTAATCAATGAGCGGCAGTTTGTGGGGTGTGAGCCATGAACTACTCCTCTCTGGGCTTTTCCCAAGGTGTTTTTACACTCATTGTCTAGTGAGAGGGATGGGCCATAAGCTCTTATTTTACAGACAAAGGAATTAAGGTCCAGAGAGGGAAAGAAACTTAGCCAAGCGCTCAGCAGTGGCAAATGGTGTTGGAGGTGGAATTGGAAGGCAGATTTCTGGCCGCCTGGCCTGGGCTGAGAGCACCTCTAGATGGACAGGGCAGGATGGTTCAGCCCCAGTCTATGCTGACCTGGCTGATCCTTCCCTGTCCTCTCCCCCAGTTGCTCTTTGAACAGCTATCTTGTTTTCTCTGGGAGTGATAGAAGCAGCTGTTGTAATAATACAATAATTTGGAATGTTAATGGGCTTTTCCCAATACTGAGGGTTCTGGACTTAACCCCCAGGGGAACAAAGCATCAGACTTAATTGGGAACAAACAGGACAAGCCATGGTCCCCAGACGGTCGCCCTGGGAATCTTGATGGTCCCTGAGTCTATTGGCTAGGACCAGCTATGAGACTCTTAAATGAACTTTCATCCCAACCCATTTAGTTTTGTTTTTTTAGTTATAAGAACAAAGAGTCAGCTTCTGGTTGCAGAGGATCTTAGATTTCATTGGCATAAAGTAGCTATGATGTGACGTCACCGTGGTTATGCACAAAGCCAACAACTAGCCAGCATTTCTAGAAATGCGAAGCTCTTTCCTTCTAGATTCTTAGATAGAAGATTCCATTGCCTATGTAACAAGGGGAGGAGGGCCAGTTTACTTTTTAGTCTTACTCACATGGTCCACAACATGAATCTTGGGAGACTCCCTTCTCTACACTGGGTTCCCACTTCCCCAGGAGGACTGAGGAGTTTGGAGATCATGTGTTCTGGCAGCGTGGAATTCCATGACAGTCACTCAGATAGGTGTTTCTTTTTTTTTTTTTTTAATTTAAATTTCTTTTTTAAAAAATTAATTTTTATTGGAGTATAGTTGCTTTACAGTGTTGTGTTAGTTTCTTCTGTACAGCAAAGTGAATCAGCTGTACATATACATATATCCCCTCTTTTTTGGGTTTCTTTCCCATTTAGGTCACCGCAGAGCACTGAATAGAGTTCCCTGTGCTATACAGTAGGTTCTCATTAGTGATCTATTTTATACATGGTATCAATAGCGTATATATGTCAATCCCAATCGCCCAATTCAACCCCCTTCCCCCCTTTCCCCCTTGGTATCCATACGTTTGTTCTCTACATCTGTGTCTCTATTTCTGCTTTGCAAATAAGATCATCTATACTATTTTTCTAGATATACAAGGCAACATTACTCAGGTGTTTCTGACATACAAAGGTCTTCACAGAAGCCTTTACATCTTTGTTCCTCAGGCTGTAGATGATGGGGTGAACATGGGAGCCACCACCCCATAGAAGAGGCAGATGAGCTTGCCTGCAAGGTCCTGTTTATCTGTCCCCAGTGGGTCCTTAGACTTGGGCTTGGCATACATAAAGACAATGGTCCCATAGAATATGATCACAACTGTGAGGTGGGCAGAGCAGGTGGAGAAGGCCTTTTTCCTCCCCTCTGCTGAGGGGATCCTCAGGATGGTAGCAATGATGAACACATAGGAGAAAAAGATGAGCAGAACTGGGATGCCCAGGAAGATCACATTGGCCACAACCATGCTGATCACATTGATGGAGATGTCAGCACAGGCCAACTTCAGGACAGCCAGCATCTCACAGGTGAAGTGGTTGATGACGTTGTCCCCACAGAAGGGCAGTCGTATTGCAAGAGATGTTTGAACCCCAGTGTTGATGATACCAGCTGCCCAGGAGCTGGCCATGGGCACATAGGCAGCCTTGCTCATGACCACAGAGTACCTCAGGGGGTTGCAGATGGCCACGGAGCGATCAAACGCCATCATGCTCAGGAGCACATACTCTGTGGTTCCCATAGCAAAGGAGAGGAAACTCTGCCCAAAACAAGCTGAGGAGGAGATGGTTTTCCTGGGGGTCAGGAAGCTGTCAAGGATGAGGGGGACTGAGGAGGTTGTGTAGCAGATGTCCAGGAAGGAGAGGTTCTTCAGGAAGAAGTACATAGGCTTGCGTGGGCGGGAGTCCAGGATGGTCACCAGGATGAGGACCCCGTTGCCCAGCAGGGTCACCAGGTACATGGACAGGATGAGCACAAAGAATATTTTCTCCAGCTTTGGGTGGGCTGAGAGGCCCAGGAGAATGAATCCCACCAGGGGGGAGGTCCAATTGGACCTGGCCATGGTGCATCTGCTGTCACCTGCAGGAACTCAGGTCAACCTCAGCACCCTCTGACTCTGCAGTTGCTGGCTTGCTAGTGAGGAACGCCCTCTCTGCTAAGCAAAAGGAAAACAGCTTTAACAATGGATGGACTCTCTGTGATTCTCAGTACAATTCAGGGGACTAGAAAGGAATCTACTTTGTCATCTTAAGCCACTCTCTGTGTGAGAGACATTCGAGATGCCCATGTGGTGATTTAATTTACCTGATCAGACATATTCATTTCTACTGGTATATGCTGGATGATGGACTTATCTTGTTAAATCTTGTTATCTTGTTAAATCTTGGTCAGAAAAGTGAGATGAGATTCACTTCATGTTTTTCTCCCTTGGTGCCCAGGGCTGGTGAAATGATCAGCCCTGAATCTACAGCTCTTGGCAGGCTTTCTTCTCTTCATGTTACCCTCATAGAAACATCTGACCTTCCCCTTATCCTCCTGTAATAGACAGCCCAGGTCCCAGGCCATCGTCTCATCTGTCCTTTACGCCATCCTGTCTTCCTCTCTCCATTCATCAAGCCAACATGACTCACTCACACATGACAGAAAATCCACAGCCTTTCAGGGAAGGATGCATTGGCTCCAGAATAGACTACAGTTCCAGGGAGGGGGCACTGATAGGTCACTTTGGAAGGGCAAGATGGACAGGAAGGCCACCTGGGGAAGGTGACATCCAATCAGGTCCTGAGGGCTGGGCTTGGGCAGCTGTGTTGTGGAGTATGGTTGCATTCTAAGGCGCTTATCATCCCCCTGGCTGTAGTGCTGTCCTGGCCAGTTTGCACTGATACCCTGGGAAGCCAGGCTACATTAACAGCCACTATCTCAGCCTCCAGAGAGCTCCAATTCCCTGGGTAGCTTCTCATACCATTGCCACTGAAGTCAGGCTAATGCCTCATCCCTGACTTTAAAGACTTCAGCCTTGGAAAAGGGACCTCCAAACATCTAGTCTCCCTGAATTTTCCTTTTTACATCCAAGCTGCTACTATCCAGTGTTTGCTTGATCCCATCCACCAATGAAGATCTCATCACCTTTTTAGGAAGCCAATTCTAGCTTTATACATCTTTTATCGTCTGAAAAATTTGTCTCTTGGGTCAAGTCTCTTTATATTTTCCCAGTTTTAGTCCTAGTCCTGCTCTCTGGGGACACATAGAGCATGTCACCCCTTTCTGCCCCATAATAGCTCATCAGAGGTCTAAAGATAATGGTTCTCTTAATTCTCCTCTTTTCCTAGGTTACACACTGGGCCAAGGAAATCCAAATATCTGTGATGGAATCCAGGCATCAGGACTTTTTAAAGCTCCCCAGATGGTTTCAATGTCCAGACAAGGCTGAGAACACTATCCTAACTTTGTATTCCCAGGTATTCCATTCTGCCGCTACGACCTTTTGAAAACAGACAAACAAATGAAAAGCATTCTTTAGAGACTTGCGTGATTTCTTCCTGGACATTTGCCTGATCAAAAGACTTCCCCAGAATAAGCAATGTCCACTGACAGGTTTTGAGGACAACCTCACCCTCCTTGGGTTTTTCTGAGGCCCTATTACCAGCCGTGTTATCCCCTCTGCCCCTAAATGCAAAGGTCAGGCTAGATGACTGAATGCCCATCACGCCTGACCTCTTCCCCACACAGCTGGCGTCTGCAGGAACTCTATATGGGGCCCCATACCTCCGAGGTCAGAGTCCTTCTCCGATCCAGGGGTTGGATGTCATGAATCCCCTTGAGCAGCTCCTCTTCCACTGGAGGAAGGAAACCATTTGGTTTATTCATGACTGGAATCATGGTTCCAACCTCCCCCTTCCTAAGAATAAAGAATGCTTCCCTTTGGCATCACTTAAGCCCAATTAATTGATTTGGAAGTAATTCAAGTTTGGAAAGATTTTCCAAAATATTTTCTTTCAGCAGACGTGCAAAAATAGTCATAGAAACAGTCATGGGGTGGATGCCACCTGCTTATTCAGGGCTTCCTAAAACACACCTTGTTGGCCATCCTTCAGTTCTGGCTTTCTTTATGCTGACAGAAAACTGTAGATCCAGGCATGGGAGAGGCCTGAGGGTCAACCCAGGCCAACCACCGCACCCCCACCCCCAAAGCATGCAGGCCCACTACTTCCTTGACCATGGTCCTCTGGCCTCAGCTGGAATACTTGAGTAAAGCAGGCTCTCTGGTTGCTGAGGAGGTTTATTACATTTTAAAGTATCAATCCTATAGACAGGAAATTCTGCCTCCCTGCAAATTCCACCCGGCTCTGCCTTCTGCAGTCCTCAAACAAAGTTAGTTCTTCCCCCATGCCCTCCAGATATTCAGAAATAAGTTGGTTTTGGCAATAAGATGATAGAGAATCAACGTTGCTACTCTTATAGCGTCCCCAAAAAATGTCATACAGTTGAGAGGAACTGTGCACAATTCCTAAATAATTTTGAGATGTCTTTCAGGATATTATGTCCCACCATGAGGGGCTGTGCTGCATTCAGCACTTGCCATACCACTGAAATCACCTCTTTTCCCCCATTTTGAGCCCTATTCCACTGAACAATCAGACCTATTCTTAGAAATGAGCTTGTGCTAATGATTATCTCAGAGTCCTTTTACCAAAACCTTCACTTGCCTTTATCAGAAACATGATGTGAAAGAGTGATCACTCTTCTAAGGGTTGGGAACAGGCCACGTATCAGAAATAGCCACACTGGGTCTAAAGCAGGAAGAGGAGGGAGATTGTCAGTCCCTGTGATGGATGAAGGTCCAGGTCTCCCCACTCCACTTGCCTTGGTGCTCCAGGAATGATCTCCAAAGAACTTGCCATTGCCTATAGAAGGTAATTTGAGTCTCAGTTTCCTTTTTGGGACCAGTTTTGTCCCTAAAGTCATTTAAAGTTTGGAAAGTGAGTTGTACTCAGTTTAGAAACTGTGTATTGGGACTTCCCTGGTGGTGCAGTGGTTAAGAATCTGCTTGCCAATGCAAGGGACACAGGTTCGAGCCCTGGTCCAGGAAGATCCCACATGTCACGGAGCAACCAAGCCCGTGTGCCACAACTACTGAGCCTGCGCTCTAGAGCCCGCGAGCCACAACTACTGAGCCGTGTGCAACAACTACTAAAGCCCATGCACCTAGAGCCTGTGCTCTGCAAGAAGAGAAGCTACCTCAATGAGAAGCCCGCACACTGCAACAAAGAGTAGCCCCAGCTCAGCACAACTGGAGAAAGCCTGCGCGCAGCAACAAAGACCCAACACAGCCAAAAATAAATAAATTTATTAAAAAAACAAAACAAAACTGTGTACTGTTCCGGGATAATATCCCCAAATCATTTATACTGAAGGCCCTGGAGGAGGTTTTCTTCTTGCTGCCTCCCTCCGTCCTTTCCACGTCCTCCTCTCCTTTCTTTGGTCAACGTATTCCTATGAAGACATCACCCAGAGCCCAGAGCCTTCTGGTCAGTCATCCTGTAGCTCACTCAGCCCCCAGATCCTTTTCCCTCAGCTGCAGCAGCAGCTCCATCATCCCCAGCCTGGACTTTGCAGTGGTTTTGGGAGGAGAGTTAGAGTTTGATTTCAGGATGACTACTCATCCGTAGAGTGGTTAGGCTCCTTGACGCAACATGCTGTGTGCCTTCTGGATCCTCACTGTGCCTCTAGTAAGCTACTGTCCTTTCAGCTTCCTGTCCTCTGTGCATGCTCAATTCCTCATCTGAGTCACTGACAGGAGCACAACACAGGACAGGAATGGATACAGAGCCCTGAGGCACTCCATGAGAGACTGTCTCTGCGGACATTAATTTTTCAGGATGGGGTGGGAGGCATCCACATGTAGAGGAGTAGCACACTGGCTCAGTCTTCAGGGCACTCACCCTCTGTATTGAGAAAGGTGAGTTAAAAGTCAAGTATTGCTCTTCTTAAGTTGGAACATAAACTTCTTTACTCAGACACCACAGCTCCTTGTTCTCGGGCCTTCAGACGCTGAGGGAATTATACCTCGGCTTTCCTGGTTCTCTAGCATGCAGATAGCAGACTGTGGGACTTCTCAGCCTCCGTAACTTTTATCAATACAGTACTTCCACCTAAAAGCAGCAAAATATACATTCTTTTCAGGTATACCTGGAACTTTCTCCAGAATAGATCACATCTTAGGTCACAAAACAAGTCTTAACAAATTTAAGAAGAATGAAATTATGCCAAGCATCTTTTCTGACTGCAATCAAAACTAGAAATCAATAGCAGAAATAAAACTGGAAAATTCAAATATGTGGAAATAAAACAACACACTCATGAACAACCATTGGGTCAAAGAAAAAATAAAAAAGGAAATTAGAAAATACCTCAAGACAAACAAAAGCAAAACACAATATACCAAAACTTATGGAATGTAGCAAAAGCAGTACTAAAAGATGTGTGGGAGGATATTGGTTGTATTGGGCAATAACTGATCTCCAACAACACTAGAAACCAAGTATTTTGGTTAACTCAAGAATAGTATAAGGAACTTGGATGCTCTTCCCAGCACGTATTTCTAAAACTTCACAGTGTAAGTGATAAATTCAGACAAAGTATTAGTACAAGAGGAGAGCTTACCGAATGGGAACGACCAAAGGAAAAGATGAATGAACCTATGACTGTGTTGTGAACTATGTGGATTCTGCATTGAATGTGGAACCCAGGAACAGGGACCACACCCATCGATTGTGAAGTAGAGCTGAAGAAAAGGTAGAGCTGGGATTGTGAGTACAAACAAGACTGATGATGAATCTAGAATGAAGGATGGAATATGATGGCTGGCCTTTCTATAACAATGTTTATGTAACTGGAAGAAGGGGGCTGGAGTTGGCTGGGCAAAGAAAAACAGGTGACGACAATGGCCTCTCATCAGAGACACCTTATTCTGACAGCTAAAACTGATGTGCTCATGATAGTGGTCTTGTTGTATTCTTCAACTAATCAGAGCTGGATTAAAATATCCTCAGATTACTTAGCCAAGGGTTGTACAAATGTACTGTTTCTTTTTTAAAGGGCAATATATTGAATTGTAGATTGTCTCAGGTAGTATGGGTGTTTTTTCTCAGATTTTTTTATGTCAATCTGTTATGAGTTTACCCCACAAAGGCAAAATCAAAAACGATCAACACAGATTTTCTTTCAGCAGGATAATGTCAGTAGTATGGTTATTTTAACAAAATGAATTCTAATCCATGAACACAGTATATCTTTCCATCTGTTTGTGTCATCTTCAATTTCTTTCATCAGTGTCTTATAGTTTTCTGAATACAGGTCTTTTACTTCCGTAGGCAAGTTTATTCCTAGGTATTTTATTCTTTTTGATGTGATCATAAGTGGAACTGTTTCCTTAATTTCTCTTTCTGATAGTTCATTGTTAGTGTATAGAAATGCAACATTTCTGTACATTAATTTTATATCATGCAACTTTACTGAATTCACCGATGAGCTCTAGTAGTTTTTTGGTAGTGTCTTTAGGATTTTTTATGTATAGTATCATTCTTCCCAGTTTTATTCTTCCCTTCCAATTTGGATTCCTTTTATTTCTTTTTCTTATCTGGTTGCTGTGGCTAGGACTTCCAATACTATGTTGAATAAAAGTGGCAAGAGTGAGCATCCTTGTCTTGTTCCTGATATTAAAGGAAATGTTTTGAATTGAATCTACAAATTCAGTGCAATCCCTATCAAAATACCAGTGGCATTCTTCACAGAACTAGAACAAATAATTTTAAAATTTGCATGGAAACACAAAAGACCCTGAATAGCCAAAACAATCTTGAGAAAGAACAGAGCTGGAAGTATCACACTCCCTGACTTCAGACTATACTACAAAGCTACAGTAATTAAAACAGCAGGGTACTGGAACGAAAACAGACACACAGATTAATGGAACAGAATTCAGAGCCTAGAAATAAACTCATGCATTTATGGTCAATTAATCTATGACAAAGGAGGCAAGAATATACAATGGGAGAAGATAGTGTATTCAATAGTGGTGCTGGGAAAACTGCACAGCTACATTAAAATAATGAAATTAGAACATTTTCTCACACTATATACAAAAATAAACTCAAAATGGATTAAAAACCTAAATGTAGGACTGGAAACCATAAAACTCCTAGAACAAAACAGAAGCAGAACACCCTTTGATATAAATTGTAGCAATATATTCTTGGATCTGTCTCCTAAAGCAAAGGAAACAAAAGCAAAACTAAACAAATGGGACCTAGTTAAACTTAAAAGCTTTTGCACAGCAAAGGAAACCACTGACAGAATGAAAAGACAACCTATTGAATGGGAGAAAATATTTGCAAATAATATGATTGATAAGGGATTAATATCCAAAAAATATACGCATCTCATACAACTCAACATCAAAAAAAAATAAAGCAAACAAACCAAGATTAAAAAATGAGCAGAAGACCTGAATAGTCATTTTTCCAAAGAAGACATTAAGATGGCCAACAGGCACGTGAAAAGATGCTCAACATCACTAATCATTGGAGAACTGCAAATCAAAACCACAATGAGATATCACTTCACACTTGTCAGAATGGCTATCATCAAAAAGATCACAAATCATAAATGTCAGTGAGAATGTGAAGAAAAGCGACCCTTGTACACTGTTGGTAGGGACATAAACTGGTGCAGCCACTGTGGAAAATAGTATGGAGGTTCCCTAAAAAATTAAAAACAGAACTATCATATAATCTAGCAATTCCACTCCTGGGTATACATCTGAAGAAAATGAAAACACTAATTCGAAAAGATATATGCACCCCAATGTTCACAGCAGCATTATTTACAATAGCCAAGATATGGAAGCAACCTAAGTGTCCACCAACAGATGAATGTTGCTGTACAGCAGAGACTGGCACAACACCGTAAATCAACTATACTTCAAAAAACAAACAAACAAACGAATGAATGGATAAAGAAGATGTGGTATATATATATACAATGGAATACTACTCAGCCATAAAAAGGAATGAAATTTTGCCATCTGCAACAACATGGATGAACTTGGAGGGTATTATGCTCAGTGAAATGAGTCAGACAGAGAAAGATAAATACTGTATGTTATATGCAGAATTTAAAAAATAACACAAACTAGTAAATAGAGCAAAAAAGAAACAGACACACAGATATAGAGAACAAACTAGTGGTTACCAGTGGGGAGAGGGAAGGGGAGGAGCAAGATAGAGGTAGGGGACCAAGAGGTACAACTACTATGTATAAAATAAGCTATGAAGATATATTGTACAGTACAGGGAATATGGCCAATATTTTATAATAACTATAAATGGAGTATAACCTTTAAAAATTGTGAATTACTATGTTTTACACCTGAAAATTATATAATATTATAAATCAACTGTACCTCAATTTAAAAATTCACTAAAAAATCTTTTTTAAAAAGGGCAATTTAAAATCTTTTCCTCAGTTTTAATAGTGATTAATATGCATTGTGATGCCATGGGCTGTTTTTGTAGAAAGAAACTATTTGAAAGCATTTTTGGACACTGTTTCATCAGATGTGGTTGCTAAAGATTTTGTTTTGTTCATGTATTCTTTTTACAGTAGGAAGTCAAAAAACGTGGGGAATGACTGATTGGAATAAAGGTCTGTGTGAAGGAAATAACTGAGTTATGTTAGTAAACTGTGGGAGAAAGCTTAAATGGGGCAGCCATAAATCAAGGCATTGTTATTAATCTTTTTCCATTCCAGTTATGTAATAAAACTTCACACAGAGACATACACATGCACACACATACATACATCATTCTTAAAAGAGATACCATTTTCAATGGTATCTTTTTTCAATAAGAAATTTTTGATAATTTTTCAATAAGATAGTTTTTACAGATATTGTAGATGGTACAATTACATTAGTAGGTAACATGGATTCCAAACTTCTATTTTTTTCAACTCAAATAGGTTCCAAATATGTAGACTTTATATAGTTTTCATGTCTACTATCCGTTTTTTGAAAATTAGTGTGTATGGGAAAGCAAAGTTGATTTTTCACAGAATTTAATAACAGCTGGATTCCAAGTGTTGAAAATAAAAGATTTATTTTATTTTTTTTATACAGCAGGTTCTTATTACCTATCCATTTTATGCATATTAATGTATATATGTCAATTTCAATCTCCCAATTAATCACACCACCACCAACCCCGCCCCTTTCCCCCCTTGGTGTCTATACGTTTGTTCTCTACATCTGTGTCTCTATTTCTGCCCTGCAAACTGGTTCATCTGTACCATTTTTCTAGATTCCACGTATATGCATTAGTATACGATATATGTTTTTCTCTTTCTGACTTACTTCACTCTGTATGACAGTCTCTAGATCCATCCATGTCTCTACAAATGATCCAATTTTTTCCTTTTATTGGCTGTGTAATATTCCATTGTATATATGTACCACTACTTCTTTAACCATTTGTCTGTCGATGGGCACTTAGGTTGCTTCCATGACCTGGCTATTGTAAATAGTGCTGCAATGAACATTAGGGTGCATGTGTCTTTTGGAATTCTGGTTTTCTCTGGGTATATGACCAGAAGTGGGATTGCTGGGTCATACGGTAATTCTATTTTTAGTTTTTTAAGGAACCTCCATACTGTCCTCCATAGTGGCTGTATCAATTTACATTCCCACCAACAGTGCAAGAGGGTTCCCTTTTCTCCACACCCTCTCCAGCATTTGTTGTTTGTAGATTTTCTCATGATGCCCATTCTAACTAGTGTGAGGTGATACCTCATTGTAGTTTTAATTTGCATTTCTCTAATGATTAGTGATGCTGAGCAGCTTTTCATGTGCTTCTTGGCCATCTGTATTTCTTCTTTGGAGAAATGTTTATTTAGGTCTTCTGCCCATTTTTTGATTGGGTTGTTTGTTTTTTCAATATTGAGCTGCATGAGCTGTTTATATATTTTGGAGATCAATCCATTCTCTGTTGATTCATTTGCAAATATTTTCTCCCATTCTGAGGGGTGTCTATTCGTCTTGTTTATGGTTTCCTTTGCTGTGCAAAAGCTTTTAAGTTTCATTAGGTCTCACTTATTTATTTTTGTTTTTATTTCCATTACTCTAGGAGGTGGATCAAAAAAGATCTTGCTGTGATTTATGTGAAAGAGTGTACTTCCTATGTTTTCCTCTAAGAGTTTTATAGTGTCCAGTCTTACATTTAGGTCTCTAATCCATTTTGAGTTTATTTTTGTGTATGGTGTTAGGGAGTATTCTAATTTCATTCTTTTACATGTAGCTGTCCAGTTTTCTCAGCACCACTTATTGAAGAGACTGTCTTTTCTCCATTGTATATCCTTGCCTCCTTTGTCATAGGTTAGTTGACCACAGGTGTGTGGGTTTACCTCTGGGCTTTCTATCCTGTTCCATTGATCTATATTTCTGTTTTTGTGCCAGTACCATACTGTCTTGATTACTGTAGCTTTGTAGTATACTCTGAAGTCAGGGAGTCTGATTGCTCCAGATCCATTTTTTTCCCTCAAGACTGCTTTGGCTATTTGGGGTCTTTTGTGTCTCCAAACGAATTTTAAGATTTTTTATTCTAGTTCTGTAAAAAATGCCATTGGTAATTTGATAGGGATTGCACTGAATCTGTAGATTGCTTTGGGTAGTAGAGTCATTTTCACAATATTGATTCTTCCAATCCAAGAACATGGTATATCTATCCATCTGTTGGTATCATCTTTAATTTCTTTCATCAGTGTCTTACAGTTTTCTGCATCCAGGTCTTTTGTCTCCCTAGGTAGGTTTACTCCTAGGTATTTTATTCTTTTTGTTGCAATGGTAAATGGGAGTGTTTCCTTAATTTCTCTTTCAGATTTTTCATCATTAGTGTATACAAATGCAAAAGATTTCTGTGCATTAATTTTTAAATTTTATTTTATTTATTTTTAATATATTTTATTTATTTTTATATATCAGGTTCTTACTAGTTATGTGCATTAATTTTGTATCCTGAAACTTTACCAAATTCATTGATTAGCTCTAGTAGTTTTCTGGTGGTATCTTTAGGATTCTCTATGTATAGTATCATGTCATCTGCAAACAGCGACAGCTTTACTTCTTCTTTTCCAATTTGCATTCCTTTTATTTCTTTTTCTTCTCTGATTGCCATGGCTAGGACTTCCAAAACTATGCTTAGTAATAGTGGCAAGAGTGGACATCCTTGTCTTGTTCCTAATGTTAGAGGAAATGTTTTCAGTTTTTCACCATTGAGAATGATGTTTGCTGTGGGTTTGTCATATATGGCCTTTATTAAGTTGAGGTAGGTTCCCTCTATGCCCACTTTCTGGAGAGTTTTTATCATAAACGGGTGTGGAATTTTGTCAAAAGCTTTTTTCTGCATCTATTGAGATGATCATATGGTTTTTATTCTTCAGTTTGTTAATATGGTGTATCACACTGATTGATTTGCATATATTGAAGAATCCTTGCGTCCCTGGGATAAATCCCACTTGATTATGGTGTATGATCCTTTTAATGTGTTGTTGGATTCTGTTTGCTAGTATTTTGTTGAGGACTTTTGCATCTATATTCAGAAGTGATATTGGTCTGTAATTTTGTTTTTTTGCAGTATCTTTGTCTGGTTTTGGTATTAGGGTGATGGTGGCCTCATAGAATGAGTTTGGGAGTGTTCCTTTCTCTGCAATTTTTTGGAAGCGTTTGAGAAGGATGGGTGTTAGCTCTTCTCTAAATGTTTGATAGAATTCACCTGTGAAGCCATCTGGTCCTGGACTTTTGTTTGTTGGAAGATTTTTAATCACAGTTTCAATTTCATTACTTGTGATTTGTCTGTTCATATTTTCTAGTTCTTCTTTGTTCAGTCTTGGAACATTATACCTTTCTAAGAATTTGTCCATTTCTTCCAGGTTGTCCATTTTATTGGCATAGAGATACTTGTAGTAATCTCTTAGGATACTTTGTATTTCTGTGGTGTCTGTTGTAACTTCTCCTTTTTCATTTCTAATTGTATTGATTTGGGTCCTCTCCCTCTTTTTCTTGATGAGTCTGGCTAATGGTTTATCAATTTTGCTTATCTTCTCAAAGAACCAGCTTTTAGTTTTATTGATCTCTGCTACTGTTTTCTTTGTTTCTATTTCATTTATTTCTGCTCTGATCTTTATGATTTCTTTCCTTCTACTAACTTTAGGTTTTGTTTGTTCTTCTTTCTCTAGTTCCTTTAGGTGTAAGGTTAGATTGTTTATTTGAGATTTTTCTTATTTCTTGAGATAGTCTTGTATTGCTATAAACTTCTCACTTAGAACTGCTTTTGCTGCATCCCATAGGTTTTGGATCGTCGTGTTTTCACTGTCAGTTGTCTCAACGTATTTTCTTATTTCCTCTTTGATTTCTTCAGTGAGCTCTTGGTTATTTAGTAACGTATTGTTTAGCCTCCATGTGTTTGTGTTTTTTACGTTTTTTCCCCTGTAATTGATTTCTAATCTGATAGCACTGTGCTCAGAAAAGATGCTTTATATGATTTCAATTTTCTTAAATTTACTGAGGCTTGATTTGTGACCCAAGATGTGATCTATCCTGGAGAATGTTCTGTGCACACTTGAGAAGAAAGTGTAATCTGCTGGTTTTGGATGGAATGTCCTATAAATATCAATTAAATCTATCTGGTCTATTGTGTCATTTAAAGCTTGTGTTACCTTATTAATTTTCTGTTTGGATGATCTGTCCATTGGTGTAAGTGAGGTGTTAAAGTCCCCCACTATTATTGTGTTACTGTCTATTTCCTCTTTTATAGCTGTTAACAGTTGCCTTATGTATTGAGGTGCTCCTATGTTGGGTGCATATATATTTATAATTGTTATATCTTCTTCTTGGATTGATCCCTTGATCATTATGTATTGTCCTTCCTTGTCTCTTGTAACATTATTTATTTTAAAGTCTATTTTATCTGAGTATTGCTACTCCAGCTTTCTTTTGATTTCCATTTGCATGGAGTATCTTTTTCCATCCCCTCACTTTCAGTCTCTATGTGTCTCTAGGTCTGAAGTGGGTCTCTTGTAGACAGCATATATATGGGTCTTGTTTTTGTGTCCATTCAGCAAGCCTGTGTCATTTGGTTGGAGCATTTAATCCATTCACATTTAATGTAATTATCGATATGTATGTTCCTATGACCATTTTCTTAATTGTTATGGGTTTGTTTTTGTAGGTCCTTTTTTCTCTTGTGTTTTCCACTTAGAGAAGATCCTTTAGCATTTGTTGTAGCACTGGTTTGGTGGTGCCAAATTCTCTTAGCTTTTGCTTGTCTGGAAAGTTTTTGATTTCTCCATCGAATCTGAATGAGATCCTTGCCAGGTAGAGTAATCTTGGTTGTATGTTCTTCCCTTTCATCATTTTAAATATATCATGCCACTCCCTTCTGGCTTGTAGAGTTTCTGCTGAGAAATCACCTGTTAACCTTATGGAAGTTCCTTTGTATGTTATTTGTCGTTTTTCCCTTGTTGCTTTCAATAATTTTTGTCTTTAATTTTTGTCAATTTGATTACTATGTGTCTCGGCGTGTTTCTCCTTGGGTTTATCCCGCCTGGGACTCTCTGTATTTCTTGGACTTGGGTGGATATTTCCTTTCCCATATTAGGGAGGTTTTCGACTATAATCTCTTCAAATATTTTCTTGGGTCCTTTCTCTCTCTCTTCTCCTTCTGGGACCCCTATAATGCGAATGTTGTTGCATTTAATGTTGTCCCAGATGTCTCTTATACTGTCTTCATTTCTTTTCATTCTTTTTTCTGTTCTGCAGCAGTGAATTCCACCATTCTGTCTTCCAGGTCACTTATCCGTTCTTCTGCTTCAGTTATTCTGCTATTGATTACTTCTAGTGTATTTTTCATTTCAGTTATTGTATTGTTCATCTCTGTTTGTTTGTTCTTTAATTCTTCTAGGTGTTTGTTCTTTACTTCTTCTGGTATTTGTTAAACATTGCTTGCATCTTCTCGATCTTTGCCTCCATTCTTTTTCCGGGGTCCTGGATCATCTTTACTATCATTATTCTGAATTCTTTTTCTGGAAGGTTGCCTATCTCCACTTCATTTACTTGTTTTTCTGGGGTTTTATCTTGTTCCTTCATCTGGTACATAGCCCTCTGCCTTTTCTATCTTTCTGTGAATGTGGTTTTTGTTCCACAGGCTGCAGGTCTGTAGTTCTTCTTGCTTCTGCTCTAAAAGATTTAAAAGGTACCTGCAAACATTTTTTTGGTCAACTTCTATGGCTTTTCTTCCTGTTTCATCTTATAATCATATACTCATTTCTCTTAGGACATAAAAACAATGCTAACTATATCTATCTAAGATTGTACTATATTTCTTACTTGTATTGAAATAGCTGTCATAGCACTAATAATAATAAAATGTGACATTTTGGTTAGGCTCAATTAAATAAAATTTTAAAAATACTTTATAAAGGGACTTCCCTGGTGGTCCAGCGGATAAGACTCCACGCTCCCAATGCAGGGGACACGGGTTTGATCCCTGGTCAGGGAACTAAGATCCCACATCCCACATGCCGCATGCCACACGGCGTGGGCAAAGAAAAAAATAATAATACTTTATAAAATACTTTTAAAAACTTTTAAAAATACTTTAAAATGCTTTTAAAAATACTTTTAAAAATACTTTTATATATTCAGAAAACCAAAAACTGAGTTTTTCTATTTTCTTGCTCTTTACTAACATTAAGTAATATAATCCATGTGATTTACTGTTTTATAATCAGTTAAAATATTGTTTTGAGTGTACCATGTATTATAAGTGAGACAGAGGGCAATAAAATAAGGCAGGCCTCATGCAAACAGATTGTGTATGGGGGCGCCTCATCCTTTGACCTGATGGGTCATGCTGGAGGTTCTCACCATCCCAGGCTTACACAAGTGGACACAGAACAAGGTGCTTAATGGCCCATAGACTGCTTTTGGCAGTGATTCATCTGAGGCCTCCTCATTGCCCCAGAGCCGATGAAACATCAGATGCTGATCACCCAGAGTGAGGTGGACGTTTATGAAGCACTTGCTGTGGTTCTTCCCATCCTTCAAAGTCCAGTTCAAATACTCTTTCTTTTTCTTTTTTTAAACTTGAACAACATAAATTTATTTTCTCTCTGTTTTGGAGCTGGAATATTGAGATCAGGGTGCCAACATGTTCAGGTTTTGGTAAGAGCTCTCTTCTTGGCTTGCAGACATCTTCTTGCCATGTCCTCACATGGCAGAAAGAAAGAGAGCTCTCTGTTGCCTCTTCTAAGGACACTAATCTCATGCCAGTTCAAATACTCTTTCTTCCTTGAAGCCTTCCTGAGGATCAGTTTCTAGTTGCATTTTTCTCTGGTTGTACTCATGTAGGCCTAAGAGGAGTTAACTTCTTTTTCGCTGCATTCTTTTTTCACTCTGCCACTTACAAGGATATCTGACAGGCTGCCTGCCGTGCTGGTTATTCGGGGATGTGCTTGTGTGTCTGTCCCTCTTTCCAGCCCTTTGAGGGCAGGAACTGAGATGGATTCTTCCCAGCTTTCTTTCAGCACCCTGCACTAACAGGAGCTCTACAGAAGTGGGATAGATTTGTTTAGAGTTTATTTATGACTGGGCCATCCAAACCAATAATTCTCCAGAAGTAAACATCTTCGGGGTGAGGAGAGCCATAGAACCTCCATTTTTCTATTTACACACCCCCTGTTCCTATCCTGACCTGTGTCAACTTCTCCCAAGGTTGCTCCCTCCATTTATATCATGATCTGCCTTTATTCCCTTCTGCCTTCAGACATGCCCAGGCCTTTCTGATCTAGACTGGTTGTGTAAAAGGTGCCCATTTGTTTGTGCACAAACAGCATTGGACATTCTTTCTTTCTGAACATGCTTGAAACTAGAGTTTATGTTTTCTCGTATCAGAGTCACGGCAATATCTCCCAGTTTATAGATAAAACAATTGAAGCCCAGATAGGAAAAGAAGCTTTGCCAAGGTCATTGCACTACTACACAGTGCAGAACTAAAAGGCAGTGGTACTCTTGGCTGTGTAGTCTGGGATGGGACTTCCTCTACTGGAACAAAGGGCAAATGAATCAACCTAGTCTACGGTGGCCTCTGTGGTCTGACAGAGGCCAAACCTGCCTCATATCTACCTTCTTTGAACAGCCACCTGCCACACTGAGAGTGTGACAGAAGCAGCTGTTGTAGTAATTTACTTGGGATGGTTAATGGATCCCCCCATTCTCTCCTCCTCCTCCTTGTAATACATAGGATCTCCTCCTTATAATATTCAGGGTCCTCAGGGAATTCCCTGGCAGTCCAGTGATTAAGACACCATGCTTCTACTGCAGGGGGCACGGGTTCGATCCCTGGTTGGGGAACTAAGATCCCGCATGCCACACGGCATGGCCAAAATATAGGGGAAAAAAGTTAACTCTAAGTTAACTCTCAAGGGCACACTGAACCAGCATTAATTGGGACCAAACAGGTCAGCCCTGGTTTCCCCACTGGGGTTCCCCAAGAAGCCTGCTGGTTTCTAAACTAGGGCCAGGACTGGTTGTGAGCAACTGGCTCTCAATAACTCTCATCCTGATCTAGCTTAGTTTTGCTCTTTTGGTTATAAGAAACCAAGACCCACTCAGGCTAGCTCAGGGAAATTTTTATTGCTGTGGTGGTTCTAAATAAAGATGCATTTGGGGCAATTATGGAATCATATAAATCAAAGAATAAGACTCTTAACAGGGAAAAGTGAAAGGATTGTAGAGATGGAGAGTATTCTTGATAGCAGGCAGCTCCAGGAATCCCAGAAACAGAATTCAAAGGTTCACCTTCTGAATCTCCTCTATTAATGAGACAGACGCTTTCTTTTTTTTAATTAATTAATTTGGCTGCGTTGGGTCTTAGTTCCAGCATGTGGGCTCTTTAGTGCATGCGAGACCTCACTCCCTGACCAGGGATCGAACCCGGGCCCCTGCATTGGGAGCGCAGAGTCTCAACCAATGGACCACCAGGGAAGTCCTGACACTTTCTACATGGGCTTCATCTGCTAACTCAGAGCTTTTTCATCCCACCCCACTGCTATAACATCAACCTTACCTCATGGAATCTCTGGTGGGTCCTTTCTGATTTGAGTCTCACTAAACTGATGTAGTCTCCCTGTTTCCCAATTCCAAGTTCCCCAAAGATCAATCTAATTAGCCCAGTTCGTCCTTTTGCTTCAGTCAGATATATTACCCTCAAATTTATAGGTTATCTCCTCTTGGATCAGTTGCTCTGGTCCAATGAACTGCGGCTGCAGGATAACTGGTAGTGTCACTGGGCTGAAGCTGGAACAGATCCCTTTAGAGGAAATGTGGATAGGGCAGGCTCTATGACATCTCTAAGATGTGACATGAGCTTGGCTCAACAGGTCTATCCATAATTAGCAAATGCTACGGTATCTCACTTCCCAATCTCTCAGTCCACCTATGATTTCAGGTGGACAGTTTGTGCACGTTAGACTCACCTTGAGCTAACAGTATCCCACCTCAAACACCATCCGTCGTTCTGCTTCTCTGCCCCAGGCCTTCTCCAATGCTATGGAAGCCACCTGTGTGTAGTCCAGAAGAACAGGGGTTACAACTGTGGTAGGCAGGATTCGAAGCTGCCCCCAAGTTTTCTCTCCCCCTGGTGTGCACACCCTGCATAATCCCCAGGACTGTAAAAATGACGGCTTTTACTCCCATGATTGGGTTATACTACATGACATAGTTGGCCTTAACATAGGGAGATTATCCAGGTGGGCCTGACCTAATCATGAATCCTTTAAAAGCAGAGAGTTTTTCTCTAGCTAGTGACAGAAATGGAAGTCAGAGTTCAAAGCACTGAAAGGATTTGATGCACCATTACTGACATGAAGATGGAAGGAGCCACGTAGCAAGGAAATGGGGACCTCAGTACTGTAGCTGCAAAAAACTGAACTTTGCAACATAAATGAGCTTGAAAGTGGACTTTTCCTCAGAGCCTCCAGATGAGAACTTACTCCAGCTGACACTTTGATTTCAGCCATTTGATACCCTAAGAACCGAGTCATGCCATGCTGGATTTCCGACATACAGAACTGTGAGCTAATAAATGGGCATTGATTTAAGCTGCTAAATTGTGGTGATTTGCTACATGTCAATACACAACTGACACAACCTTGGAGGAACTATCAACCAGTAGGGGAAGGTAGCTGGGGATAAAGTCACCAGCCTCCCATCCTTCACGCAGACAATTCTGAGAGGCATTCTTCATGCTCTTTGGGTCCCTCCAGCAGAACTGATCCCCTGTAGCACACAGCACCACCTTAATAATGCACCCTTATATTGGCTTTTCCTCCTTTCACATCTCACTCCTCCTGTTCCCTCATGCCAGCTTCCTGAGATCACCTCCAAAATAAACTGCCTGCTCCCAAGTCCTTGCCTCAGGCTCTGCTTTGGGGGGAACACAACCAAGACAACTGCTACCAGGAGTAGCCCTAGAAAACATGCCCTCACCACTCAGATGGCAACAAGGACCCCATTTCTGTTGGTAAGTGAAGTGGCGATAACCCCTGGCCTGTTGTAGCATCATACTCATTCAGACATTCACCTGCAGGGGGCTGAAATGTTTTACAGGTTGAAGGGGATGCATGAGTTATTCAGTAGCTCTAGTACTTTGAAAATATGAGGTATTTTTAAGGGTGGTAAAATTGACCCTCTTTTGTTAACTACCTTATAAAACAAAGCTAGAGAAAGGCATGGACATATATACACTACCAAACGTAAGGTAGATAGCTAGTGGGAAGCAGCCGCATAGCACAGGGAGATCAGCTCAGTGCTTTGTGACCGCCTGGAGGGGTGGGACAGGGAGGGTGGGAGGGAGGGAGACGCAAGAGATATGGGAACATATGTATATGTATAACTGATTCACTCTGTTATAAAGCAGAAACTAACACACCATTGTAAAGTAATTATACTCCAATAAAGAAATAATAATAAAAATGTTTTAAACTAAAAAAAAAAAAAAAGACTTGAAGAAAAATAGGCTCAGGTAAGCTAAGTGTAAACACAGAGCGTGCTATGAAAGCCAGAAGGCATCCATGGCAATTTTCAAAGAGATTCTCATCTCCTGCACCCACAAGGCAGATTGTGCTACAAGGCAGGGCTAGGACTTGACTGTAAAAATGGCAGAGCTACAAAGGAGACTGTGCAGCCTTGCCAGGTTTCCAATGCTAAAGTTGGGGGCTTGACAGGGAAAGTGGGACCCTGCATCCTGGGATCAGGGTATCTGGGTGGATGCTCCTGAGAATCTAGAGCCCTCAGATTCCTCTGAACCCTCCAGACCCACAGAATCAGCCCCTGAGTCCCCTCCCTGGTGCTGCCACAGAGCAGCCTCTGCTTGCCTGGAGACCGTGCAGGGATCTCATCTGAGGCAGATACTCTTCTCATGATAAAGCCTGGACTCCCCTCAGTACAGTTCCTGCTCTGAGAGGAAACAGCGACTCCGCAAAAGGATGCTAGGACCTGGGGAATCTGTGTGGACCTGGAGGGTGCTGGAGTGGAGAGCAGGGTGTGGGCATATCGGCTACATGGGGACAGTGTCTTGATGTGGACATGCTCTCCTTGACTCTGGACTGAAGACTCAGCAAGAATGCCGGAGCTCTTCTAACGTGCAGGACGCTGGGTTCATGAAGCTGGGATGTGACAGTGGTCCACATTAAATGAGGGGAGGAGGCTGACGCCGCCTTGGCAGCGTGTGGAGGAAGAAATGAGAAGGTTCAGGGAGTGTGAATGATAAAAAGGGCTTCTGAGGGGACGGCAAAGAACCCACCACCCTGGGAAAATACAGAGGCCACCCCCCACTAAGGCAATAAGGCATGCACTGGTGAGGGGAGACCGACATCTTCGAAAAGCTTGGTGTTGGCTGTCCTCCGTGCGAGCATTAAGCAGCCACTCTCTCTGAGACCCTAGGACACTGCCTTAGTGTAGGGATGTGTCCCACCCAGAGTAGGATCTGCCAACCTCCACACCTCCACACCTCCCCGCCTCTAGGAATCTCTCCTCCTTCATCTCACAGATGATCTTTCCCTTCCACTTCAGGACATCTAAATGAGTTTCTTTAATGGGCTTAGGCTTTTAAGAAAGTGAAGGGAACTGTTGAATGCCAGCTCTGGCATTCTGTTTTAGTTCTCTGGACCATCCCCCATATGGTTCCACTGTACTTCCACCTACAAAAACATATCTGAGGCAAGGACCTGGATCTGCTTTAAGGGACAGGAGGGAAGAGGGAGGAAAGAAAGAGAGGAAACAATGTGTTACATACTCACAAAACTCAAAGGACCAAAATTTGGCAATCGCTGACTTTTAAAAATGTAAAGTGGATTAAAAATCATCACTATAATACAGTAAATCTCACTTCTGTTTTAATATGTTCCTTGAGCTTGGGAGAAAATCATGGACATAGAGCTCTGGGAGCGGCACTGGCCTCACAGCCCATCTTGCCTGTGCCACAGAAGGTAAGGGGTGACCATCACTGCTGCTCTCATTAGTTGTAGGGTTGAGAACATTTCTGCATTTGCTTTCCCACAGTCTTTCTGGGGTTTCATCTCAGTGTGGGCATACTCATGAAGCGTGTTGAGAACATTTCTGCATTTGCTTTCCCACAGTCTTTCTGGGGTTTCATCTCAGTGTGGGCATACTCATGAAGCGTGTGCTGGATGTAACTGGCATCCATGAGCCATGTGGGTTGCATGGACACTAGTGTAGGAGCTGCAGGCCCCCTGTCCTGCGGCACTCTACTTCTGCCGCGGCGGAGTGGCACACTTGCCTCTGACTTCCCTGCAGTGACGACAAAGAGGAGAACATGGCACATGACAATATTCTTACTGTCCATCAGATCAAAACAAAGGGCAGCTCAAGATAAGCCTCACTATGTCTAGTGCTAACATACGAGAGGAATGTCTGCCATGGTGCTAACGAGCACTATTGTATGTTGAGGCAGTTGTCATTTTCCAATTTATCAGATGGAACCAAGGTCTCCGGGATGAGACCAAAGCAGAACAGGGGAAGCAATAGTTCTGAAATGGAGCTGGACCCTATGGTCCTTCCCCCATGTCCTCCACCTGCCTTTTATCTGTAAAAAAAAAAAAACTTCAGTCAAAAAATAAATTTAATCAGAGAAATGAAAAAACGCAGAAGCAAAGGACAAAATAATAGTTTAGTCATTAAACAAAGTCAAGGGCCTCTAGTTCCTGCTCAAGAGCTATAGATGATATTCGGAGCCATATCCTGTGAGCTGTTTTGTAGATACTAAAGCCCCCACCAGGTGGAAGAAGTTAACTACATGATGACTAGGCTGTAGCCATGATGTAAGCTGCCACAGTTCCCTGAACTGGCCTCAAAAGAAATGGCAACAAACTGACCCTGGAGCTGAAGACTAACTGCACTTAAAACAATCAAGATGACGCTGATCAGACCACCGCATGACCAATTTCAAGACTACTGTCAGAGCTGACTGTGCTGTTTCGGCATGTAGCCCCTCCCTCTGCCTATAAAAGCTCTTGCCCACTGATTGTCAGTGGAGGGGGAATCGGCCTTCGAACAGGAGTCTGCCACCCACCCCAACCCCAGTTGCCGGCCTCCAAAATAAAGCAATCTTTCCTTTCCACTACCTTTGCCTCTTTATTGGCTTTTGAGCAGCAAGTAGCTGGACCCCACTTTTGGTAACAGTTCTACAGAGAGAAAAACAAAATACTCGAAAGTCTCAGTACCACCAAAATTTCTGTTTGTCTCTTTTGACTATATTTATAACTTTTTTATGGGTATTCATCAAATTCTTGTATCAGAGGCTTTCAGACTTCGGCAGCAAAATAGGCTACGATATGATATAGTATGGCTCTGGGTGAAGCCAACAAACTAACCAGCAGCACCAGAAATGAAAAGGCTCTTGTTGCCACGGGCAACCGAAGGACCTCCCTGGGTTACCACTCCCCCACGAGGACAAGGAGGAGTTTGGAGGCCTTGCACTCTGGCAGTCTGAGAATCTGTGACGGTCACTCAGTTAGGCGTTTCTCATGAACCAGGTCCCTCACAGCAGCCTGCACACCCTTGTTCCTCAGGCTGTAGATGATGGGGTGAACATGGGGGTCACCACCCCATAGAAGAGGGAGGTGAGCTTGTCTGCAAGGTCCTGTTTGTCTGCCCCCAGGGGGTCCTTGGATTCGGACTTCCCATACATGAAGAGGATGGTCCCATAGAAGATAAGCACAACTGTGAGGTGGGCAGAGCAGGTGGAGAAGGCCTTTTTCCTCCCCTCTGCTGAGGGGATCCTCAGGATGGTAGCGATGATGAACACACAGGAGAAAAAGATGAACAGAACTGGGATGCCCAGGAAGATCACATTGGCCACAACCATGCTGATCACATTGATGGAGATGTCAGCACAGGCCAACTTCAGGACAGCCAGGATCTCACAGGTGAAGTGGTTGATGACATTGTCCCCACAGAAGGGCAGCTTCACAGCCTGGGATGTCTGAACTACAGAGTTGGTGATACCAGCTGCCCAGGAGCCAGCAGCCATGGGCACGTAGGCAGCCTTGCTCATGACCATGGGGTACCTCAGGGGGTTGCAGATGGCCATATAGCGATCAAACGCCATCATGCCCAGAAGCACACACTCTGTGGCTCCCATGGTAAAGGAGAGAAACATTTGCCCAAAACATGTTGAGTAAGAGACGGTTTTTCTGGGGGTCAAGAAGCTGTCAAGGATGAGAGGGACTGAGGAGGTTGTGTAGCAGATGTCCAGGAAGGAGAGGTTCCTCAGGAAGAAGTACATGGGCTTGTGTAGGCGGGAGTCCAGGATGGTCACCAGGATGAGGACCCCGTTGCCCAGCAGGGTCACCAGATACATGAGCAGGATGAGCACAAAGAACGTTTTCTCCAGCCTTGGGTGGGCTGAGAGGCCCAGGAGAATGAACCCCACCAGGGGGGAGGTCTGACTGGACCTGTCCCTGGTGCCTCCGATCTATCACCTGAAGGAAGTCTCTGAGGTCAATCTCAGCACTCTCTGACTCCAAAAGTGCCTGGGCAGCAGGGCAAAAATCTTCACCCTGCTGAGCTACTGGAGAATAGCTCTGAAAATTCTGTCATGTCTAAGGGACTCTAGAAAAAATATAGTAGAGATCAGTATTTAACTTGTTTTCAGTAAGAATGAAGAGTTAATGTGGATTAACTCATCCGCAGGTGACAATTTTTAAAACTGGGCAAATGATTTTTTTAAAATAAATTTATTTATTTATTTATTTTAATTTTTTTTGGCTGCCTTGGGTCTTTGTTGCTGCACGCAGGCTTCCTCTGGTTGCGGCGAGTGGGGGTTACTCTTTGTTGTGGTGCACGGGCTTCTCATTGCAGTGGCTCCTCTTGTTGCGAAGCATGGGCTTTAGGTGCGTGGGCTTCAGTAGTTGTGGCACAGGGCTCAGCAGTTGTGGCTCACAGGCTCTAGAGCACAGAAAACTGGGCAAATGATTTAAAATATCTGTGTAAAGCACTGGCGAGGTAAATAATACAACATAGAATCATAGGGTCATAACTCTGGGGGAAAAAAGGAATTCAAAGAAGTATATCCAGCATTTGAGGCTATGTTTCAACTAGGGCATTTGCAGCTTCTGGAGGTGGCCACTGAGAGGCCAAGAAGCACTACGCATAGCCTCCTGGAGGTGGGAACAGGTTTTGAAGTGCAAGGCCCACTGTGAAGGGCTCCTAACTAAACCTCCTCCCTTTGGTAGGGAACCCAAAGGGCAGCACCACAGGAATGAGTGAATCAGAAAGAAACATGCATTTACAAGTGCTATAGCTCAGCTTCAAATCAAGCCCTGAAATTGGATTGAGGTGGTCCCAAATTTTTGATGCTCCCAAATACCTAACAGAAGCAAACATAAATCTACCTTGAAGGAAGGCACAGTGGTTGAGAGTCCGCCAATGCAGGGGACGCGGGTTCGTGCCCTGGTCCGGGAAGATCCCACGTGACGCGGAGCGGCTGGGCCCGTGAGCCATGGCCGCTGAGCCTGCGCGTCCGGAGCCTGTGCTCCGCAACGGGAGAGGCCACAACAGTGAGAAACCCGTGTACGGAAAAAATAAAAACAAAAAACAAAACAAAACATAAATCTACCTTGAAGGAAGGCAATATCACCCAGTCTCTAAATCATGTCTACAAGTAATTTTGCAAATACAACATCCAGCACACATTGAAAAAGAATAAGGCATGCAGGAGACAAGACTACAGAAATGAAAACCAAGAGGAAAAAAAAGGAAATCAAGCCTCTTCTCTTAGGGGGAGGTGGGAGCCTGCAGTTCCTCTTCCCTGGTGTTTCCTGTTGAGAGAATTAACCCAGACACAGTGCCAATGTCTTAACCTCCGGTTGATCCTTTTGTACATTTGGGGTTCAAGTGAGCCTCTTGTGCACTGTGGCCAAGTTGAAGAGAGTTTGACTGAATGTCCCTTCTTTTCTTCATTCTCCATCTGCCTCACCAGAGGCACTGGCTTCTCCCTAAGACTGTTCACAGAGCCCTGAGTCCTGCTCGGTCAGGACTTCTTTCTGGGAAGCTTGAATCTCTCCTCAGACTTCTAAGAGCTCCCCAAACTAGGATTTATTCTGGACCAGTGAAAAACTGTAGGTGACACTGAGGATGTTGGGCATTTGGTTTTATTTGCTCTGTATCGAAAGTATTCATGAACTTCCCAGATCTCCATCTCTTCAAGTGCTCTCAGTCATCCAGCCCCTGCCTCAATTATACGGGGGCACTTCCTGCCTGGGGAGCTCTGAGACACTCCTCTGGTGGTGCTCAGCATTGTAGTTGTGCCCAAGTCAGTGCCACAATAATTCAATTCAGGTTGACATATTTATTGAGCATCTGTGCTGAGCCAGGCATAATTCTAGGTGCTGGGATCACAGCAAAGACAGTCACAGCCCGTAACCTCAAAGAGCTCAAAATCTAGTAGAGGAAATAGTCATGCAAATAGTCACACACACAAGTGATTATATCATCCTCATCCTTATCAACCCAAACAATCGCTCTGATGCTACTGACAACAGGCCTTAGGATCTATTTCGCAATCTGCTCCCTTTCCAATGTGGAAAGCTCCTTGCTGCATTCCTCACAGTCCTCTGGCCTGCATTTGGCTCCCTGAATGATGTGGGGTGCTGTACTTCCTGGCAAGGCTCACTGCACTTTGAAGTAGTTCCCCTTTGATGCTGAGCCAAAATCTGCTCCTTTGCAACATTAATCCCTCTTCCACAGACAGCCCTCCAAGTGTCTAGAAATAGCTTGGCTTCAGCATGAAGATAAACAAGAGTCCATCTCCCTTTTTCTCCCAGGGCCTTAAAACAGATATATCTCTCACACGGGCAAATGTGCCAGCCAGGAACTGACTACAAAGGCTGGTCAGCACTGAGAACGGCCCCCAGCTTGAGGGTGGCTCACGTGCCGCCCTGCTAGGTGGATGTGTGTGCTGGGGCAGTAAATGAGTCCCAGGCTGGGGTTTCACTCTACGTCAGCCAGCCCTCCAGCCTCTCCCCAAAACCTGGATCCTGTGAAGAAGATATTCCCGCCATGTCATCACCACGAGATCCAGAATCGTGGCTCATTATTGTCGCTGGACTTTGGATTCTTAACCACAAAACAAGAAACAGCACCACCCCACACACCAGTCTCAATCAAGAAGAGACAACTGTGTGAGAAGAAGGTTAGGACTGCGGGGTCCCAGGCGAGACCTTTCCCCTCAGCACAAAGTGGGGTGAGGGCAGAGGACCTCAGAGACATTTGAGGTTTGATGGGTCTATCTGACTCTGTGAGAATAACATCATATCAGTGAAAGGGCTTTCCACCTCCCCTTTTCAACTCCATTCCATTACAATCAATCTGACGGCCAAAATGCAGCCGCACGAACGAAACTTTTGGTGTGATCAAATCCTGTGCTTACCTTTATAAGAGACATGGTGAGCAAGAAGGATCCGCTTCCTAAGAGTTGGGAAGAGGTCACATGTCAGAAATAGCGATACCAAGTAGGAAACATCAGGGTGAGGGTTCGGAATGTGTGACAGGTGAAGGGTCCAGCCAGTCCTCTGCCCTCCACCTGTCTCCTGTGTTCAGGGTGCAATCTCCAAAGAACTGGCCATCGCCCTTAGAAAATCATTTAAATTCCAGTCTGTTCTTCGGGACCATTTTAGTCCCTGAAGTCATTTAAAGTTTGGAAAGTGAGTTGACTCAGTTTAGAAACTTTGTATCCTTCTGGGATTACATCTCCAAGATCCAATTGTGTTGAAGGCACTGGAGGAAGTTTACTGCCTGCTTCCTTTCTCCCTCCCTCCTTTTCTCCCTCCCTCCCTTCCTTCTCTCTGAACATCATAATCCCATTAACAGAGTCCAGCAGCCTGCTGGTCAGAACATGACTCACTCAGACGCCAAGTCTTTTCTCCTGTGCTGTAGTCAAGCCTCATTATCCCAAGTCTGCGCTTATGCAGTGGTTTTTAGGGGTCTCTATTCTCCTCTGGATTTTCAACTTGTTGGATCAGGGCCCTTGAAATAGCCTGCCGTGTTCTTCCTGAATCCTCATTTGGCATCCATCTAAGTCACTGTCCTTTCAGCAACCCATCATCTGCACACGTGCTCACGGACAGAACGTGACCCAGAACAGGCATGGGTCCAGAAAATGGGTACCCTCCATTATCCAGCAAACGATTACTAAGTGTGTACTACGTAGAAGGCAGAAATGTGCCGAGAGCCACGATCTAGAGACAGGAATGTGAAAAGAAAACTACCAAACAAGGAAGGAAGTGCAGGCCAGGGAGAATGCCCACGCTGATGTGGCAGCCCAGAGGAGGCAGGGGCCAGACCTCCTGGAGGAGGTGAGCCAAGGTCCGTGGTGTGCTGGCGCTGGCTCGCAATTGTGCACATCTCTTCCCAACTCTGATTCAGTGACTTTCTTGGTAGCTTGAAATGGGCCATCCTGCCATCATCAAAAAATCTAGAAACAATAAATGCTGGAGAGGGTGTGGAGAAAAGGGAACACTCTTGCACTGCTGGTGGGAATGTGAATTGGTTCAGCCACTATGGAGAACAGTATGGAGGTTCCTTAAAAAACTACAAATAGAACTACCATACGACCCAGCAATCCCACTACTGGGCATATACCCTGAGAAAACCATAATTGAAAAAGAGTCATGTACCAAAATGTTCATTGCAGCTCTATTTACAATAGCCTGGAGATGGAAACAACCTAAGTGCCCATCATCGGATGAATGGATAAAGAAGATGTGGCACATATATACAATGGAATATTACTCAGCCATAAAAAGAAACGAAATTGAGCTATTTGTAATGAGATGGATAGACCTAGAGCCTGTCATACAGAGTGAAGTAAGTCAGAAAGAAAAAGACAAATATCATATGCTAACACATATATATGGAATTTAAGAAAAAAAAATGTCATGAAGAACCTAGGGGTAAGACAGGAATAAAGACACAGACCTACTGGAGAACGGACTTGAGGCTATGGGGAGGGGGAAGGGTGAGCTGTGACAGGGCGAGAGAGAGTCATGGACATATATACACTAACAAACGTAAGGTAGATAGCTAGTGGGAAGCAGCCGCATGGCACAGGGAGATCAGCTCGGTGCTTTGTGACCGCCTGGAGGGGTGGGATAGGGAGGGTGGGAGGGAGGGAGACGCAAGAGGGAAGACATATGGGAACATATGTATATGTATAACTGATTCACTTTGTTATAAAGCAGACACTAACACACCATTGTAAAGCAATTATACCCCAATAAAGATGTTAAAAAAAAAAAAGACATGGGCCATCCTGGGAGTGTTTATATCACAGAAATCATCAAGTGCTCCAGATCAGGGCTTTTTTTGACTTGGAGATGGCAGTCGTTAAATATTCACCAGCACACCACTGGAATGGAGGAATGTCAATCTGCCCAATGAAGGGGAGTGGGTAATCATCCCAGGCAGAGGGGGCTGCATAACCAAAGACACAGAAATGAGAAAGAGCCCCAGGAGTGAGGAGTGACCAGGAGTGCAGTGTTGCTGGAGCACAAAGGGGCTGCTGATGGGGAGGAAGGCAGGGCTGGACCCAAGTTGATCTTTTGGGACATCCTGAGGAGTTAGGACTGTCTCCTGTAGGGGATGAGAAGGCACTTAGAAATTTTAAGTAAAGGTCCAACATGATGAAATTTGCATCTTAGGTTGATCCTTCTGGGCACAATGTCGAGGCAAGACTGGGGGCAGGAGGACAAGGTCTAAAGAGACAGGGAAGCACTTCAAGCAAACAAAGATAAGAACATTGACTGGGGAGTGGCTGCGTGGTGAAGATGGGGAGATTCAAGAAAGGTTTGGTAAGTACAAAATATAAGAGATTTTGGTTGGATATAGCAGGGGAAAGAGGATAGAATCAATATTTCTAGCTCAAGTGATGGCTGGGTGATGGTGACACCACCAAGTGGAGAATATCAACCAAGTTTTTGGTTTTTGGGGAGAAGATGAATTCACTTTGGAGTACAGTGTGTTTGAGGAACTTCCAGCTAGAGATGGGGGAGATGTCTCAGCTGGAGACTCATCAACTTATCCATCACTTAGGGAGAGTGGCTGGAACCCTGGAGATGCTAGCACTGCTCTGCTGTCTGTAGATACAAGTCTAACTGTACTGCCATGGAAGATTGTTGGGGGCCCCTGAAATGCAAATTCATAATATCTACATGGTTTCCTTGACCTCTGGGCCACTAGGGACCCATCCACTCTGTCGTGAGAACCCTCTGAGCAAGTGGATTCTGAGGATAGGAACAAGGTTCGCTGCTTGCAGAGGAGAGAGTAAGGCCACAGAGACCAGTGACCCAGAGGAGGTCAACAGGGGTGTGGACAGTCAAGGGTCAAAAGTCAAGAGTTAGGGGAAAGCAAGGACTGGAAGAGCAGTTGTCTCCAGAGCAGAGGAATTACAGGCAGCTGTTCTGATCCTGCATAAAAAAACACGCTCCTTCCTCCTGGATTCCTTAGAAGGAATAACTGGGACCCCAATCCTAGGAAAAGTCTAGATAGACCAGTGCTTCTCAGACAGTAGCATGCATCAGAATCACCTAGAGGAATTGTTAAAACACAGACTGGAAACACAGAAGCACACACGCACACACATATAGGTGCATGTGCAGGCTGCTGGGCCCCACCCACAGAGATTGATTTAGTAGGTCCCGGGAAAGGCCCAGGAATCTGCATTAACAAGTTCCCAGGTGATGCCGACGCTGCCCTCTGTCACACTGAGTAGCCCAGGGTTAGGCTTCTCACTAACTCAGTGTGTAGGGTCTCGCTCGGGGCATTGAAATTTGAGGTATTGCAGAAGATGCTTCTCATTATTCCTCATTGTCTAGGGAAGGCTCGGACAGACCAGCCAAGGGAATACTGGGTTTTAATCGGCCAAGAGAAAGCTTTGTGTATCAGAAATCTTTCTACAAGTGTGTTTGTGTGTATGTGTGTAAATGTGAGTTTGCCATAGATAATTGGACCAAAGGGGTAGTCTGAACTCCACCAACCCCAGCACTTCCTGGGAGGCATCTGTTTATCGTGGCTTTCTAAGGACAAATGTGGACGTGACACCCCACGAGATTCATAAGGTCTGTAACCAGATCCCTGATCAAAACACTTTGAGATTCTGTTGGGAGTCATAAGTAACAGCACATTCTCTGTAAAGGTGGAAAAGAACCACCACCATTTTGAGATAATGCCAGGGCTGGAATCAGGTGCTATAAAGGTCAGAGAGACAGAACTTCCCTGAAGAGGGAGAAGGGAAGGGGGGGAAGGGAGAGGGACCAAAGCACTGCCCCTTCATGGAGGGGAGCCCACTCATGCAGCAAGCACTCAGGGGAGAGGTAAGTGTATAATTTCTCATGTCTGAACGCTGGATCGTCTAAACAATATTTGCCTGATTCGCTGCTTCATTCCAGGAAGCATCACAGTCTCTTTCTGAGGTCCCTTACATTGTTTCCATGCTCTGTACCACGAGGCGCCCTGGCCACAGGACTCACCTGACTGACCAGTGGACCCCTGTCCCAGGGGCAGTCAGCATATGGGCTGTCTGGTGGCTGATACTGGATGATGAGTAACCAAACCCTTTAGTTCTCTTACGAGCTTGAACTCAAAACACCAGGACAGAGTCAGCAGCTGGTGGAAGGAAGGAAGAACAGGAAGGAGAAACCAGAGTAACACAAAGAAAGCGGGTAGTGAGGAGAGGCCTGGCCTGTGGGAGCTGAAGCTGAGTCACAGGGACAGTCCCTGTGACAGACCCGGGGCAGTCCCCCCTGGAGTTGGGGGACAGAGAGTTCTGCCACAGAGGGACCAGCAGGAGCCACTCAGATTCTGATTGACAGTCCAGTGCCTGTTCAACCATGAGGCCCAAATGTGCCACTGTCCTCCATGAACCCCAAGACATCCCCTAACCCTTGAGGAGGCCCAAGCGTGAAGGAGGGGGAGGCTCCTGGCATTTAGAGAGCAGAGGTCAAAGATGCTAGACATCCCAAATACGAGTCACTGCAGCCCAGCGAAGGAGGGTCCTTCCACCTGCTTACATCCAAGTATCCCTCGTACCTACTTCATGGGGCTTGGGGAGCATTAGATAAGATTAAGAAAACAGTTGTAAATTAATGGCAACCCATATTAATATTAATACCTCACCATTATCTCAAATACAACAAATCAAACTGGCCGTAAACTCCCTCAATCACAGAAACTATCTCTTAGTCATATCTCTATTTCTAGTAACCAGCCTGGAGCTGGGCACAAAGATGTAGAGAAACTGTACACAGAAATGTCAGAGACAACGCTGTAGCCACCCTACCTCCACCAGCCCAGACAGGCTCTCCTCCTAACTTCCTCCAGGTCTTTCTTCCCGTTCACAAGATCTGGGAATTTACCCATTGTTCATTTTCCTCTCTTCTGCATGTCCCACCCCAGATCTATCTCTAAATCCTATCATTTCTTCCTCCTAAACGTCTCCCAGGGCCACTCTCTCCTCCATCCCTGTTATTGTCACCCTGGGCTAGTTCTGCCTGCTCCTCCCGTGACCAGCCCCCTGGACAGCTTTGTGACATTCTCAGTCTTGCCTCAGTCTCTGGATGTTCCCACTCTGCTGGACATTCTCTGAAGGCAAAGACTCACTTCTGGCCATCGTGTCACCCACTCACCCCTACCCTTTGGTATCTGGCACAAGGCCTGGCACACATGACATGTTTGTAGCATAGGGATTGTTCAGAGTGGAGGGCAGGCTGTTGGGGGAGAGAGAGGGTGAGGGAGGCGGGGGGAAGAAAGAGAGAGAGAGAGAGAGAGAGAGAGAGAGAGAGAGAGAGAGAGAGAGAGATAGAGAGCACCCTGGGTCACCCAGTGGAGGGGAGGAGATGCCTAGGTGGCCAGGAATCTGTCCAAAGTTCCCAGGAACGTTTGAATTCACTGAGGCCCAGCTCTTTTTCCCTTCGAGGCTCTTTTTAGGGCCAATGACAGAGCCAACTGTCGGCTCTTGGACCAATTGTGATCAAAGCCCGGGAGAACTCTGATTACCTGGCTAGAGAACATTCTAAGCTGAGGTTTCCATTCCTAGTGAGAGGGGAGTTTTGGGTAGACTTCACAACATTGTCTAATTGGATCTATGAGGTGAAGTCTAAATTCTGAGCCTCTCACCAAACTTTATCAACTCACCAAACTTTTGCTTCTGGGATAGGGCCTGGCCCCAAAACAACCCAGCTCTAAACTGAGAGAGTCATCATGGGACCCTCTGGAGAGCAGTATGGAGCACAGAGAAGGGGGTACTGGCCCAGGGCTTCGGCAAGGCTTGCCCGCCCACCCTGCAGCGCCATCTCCTCCGGGCTGGGGTACCGGGCTGAGTCTCAGCCTTGAGAGTCAGCCCTCGTCTCCTTGAGCCCCAAGGGCAGGCAAGGACACTGTGAGTAGCTGCAGCTTCTGTGCACTGCAAGCTGTGGCTGCACTTTGGAGCCCTCTACACCCAGAATACAGTCACTTCTCCTGGCCCCTGGTAAACTGGCAAGCAACAGACCCAGCCTACATGGGACCCTGGGTAGTGCCGGGTGACCTCTACAGCTAGTTCTTCACCAGATGGGAGGAAAAAAGAGTCTGATGCAAAGAGGGCTGAGCATAGAGGAGGCAGGGAGGAGGGGTGAGGGAACAAGGCAACTGTTTCCAAAAGCTCTGAAGGTTGCTGTTGTAGCAAGGGAGCAGATGTGTTTTGCATGAGCCCAGGAGGCTGACTTAGGACCAGGGGAGGAAGGGATAAGTTAGAAAAGGGCACATATCAGGTCCCTGAAGAACTCTAATTAACAGCCCAGACTTCCCGACAACAACACTGGAGGCCGTGAGCACTCCCACCATTATTCAAAATGTACAAACAGAAGCCAAGAAATCACCTCCTGAAGACAGGACCCCTGTAACAACAGGTGGGTTAGAGAAGAGGACCTGATGGGTTTAATATCTGAAGATTCTGCCAAGCTTTAAATTCTGTACTCCCTGATAGTAAAGCAGCCTTTCTCTAAAATTGATTCTGCGTCCCTTAATTCCTGACATCCTGAGATAACCTCTTTTGGACACTGTATCATTACCAAGTAGAAAACAAGCACCCCTTCTTCAGGTCCACGAGCAATTCACAAACCTCTCTTGGCCTCAGTTTCTCTACCTTTAAACCAGAGATGGTTTAGTGGGGTCAGTGATTCGCAAGACTGGTGTACATCAGAGGTACATGGAGAGCATTTATTTAAAACAGAAAACCAAAACACTGATCTTTAAGACCATCTGCAAAGGTAGGACCCAGCAATCTGAACTTTTTTTCATTTTCTTACACTATATTTTCAATTTTTTTTTACAATTTCTTCCTCTAGTTCAATTTTTTTTTACAATTTCTTCCTCTAGTTCTTTTTCTCTTTTTTTTTTTTACTGAACTATAGTTGATTTACAATATTGTGTTAGTTTCAGGTGTATTAGAAAAGTGATTCAGATATATATATATGTATGTATATATGTCTATGAATATATAATGTGTGTGTATGTGTATATATATATATATTCTTTTTCAGATTCTTTACTGTTATAGATTATTACAAGATACTGAATATAGTTCCCTGTGCTATACAGTAAATCCTTGTTATTTATCTGTTTTACATATAGTAGTATATATTGTTAATCTCATATTCCTAATCTATCGCTCCCCCTCCCCCACTTTTCCCCTTTGGTAACCATAAGTTTGTTTTCTATGTCTGTGAGTCTGTTTCTGTTTTGTAAATAAGTTCATTTGTATTATTTTTAGATTCCACATATAAGTGATATCATATTTGTTTTTCTCTGTCTGACATACTTCACTTAGTATGAAAATCTCTAGATCCATCCATGTTGCTGCAAATGGCAATACTTCATTCTTTTTTTATGGCTGAGTAATATTCCATTCTATATATGTACCACATCTTCTTTACCCATTCATCTGTTGATGAACACCTGGGTTGCTTCCATGTCTTGGCTATTGTAAATAATGCTCCTATGAACACTGGGGTGCATGAATCTTTTCAAATTACAGTTTTCATCTTTTCCAGATTTATGCCCAGGAGTGGGATTGCTGGATCATATAGCGACTCTATTTGTAGTTTTTTAAGGAATCTCCATACTGTTCTCCATAGTGGCTGTACCAAGTTACATTCCCACCAACAGTGCAAGAGAGTTCCCTTTCCTCCACACCCTCTCCGGCATTTATTATTTGTAGACTTTTTGATGATGGCCATTCTGACTGGTGTGAGGAGATACCTCATTGTAGTTGTGATTTGCATTTCTCTAATGATTAGTGATGTTGAGCATCCTTTCACGTGTTTGTTGGCAACCTGTATATCTTCTTTGGAGAAATGTCTGTTTAGGTCTTCTGCCCATTTTTGGATTGGGTTGTTTGCTTTTCTGATATTGAGCTGCACAAGCTGCTTGGAAATTCTGGAGATTAATCCTTTGTCAGTTGCTTCATTTGCAAATATTTTCTCCCATTCTCAGGGTTGTCTTTTCGGCTTGTTTATGGTTTCCTTTGCTGTGCAAAAGCTTTTAAGTTTCATTAGGTCCCATTTGTTTATTTTCTCTAGGAGGTGGGTCAAAAAGGATCTTGCTGTGATTTATGTCATAGAGGGTTCTGCCCACGTTTTCCTCTAAGACTTTTATAGTGTAATGGCCTTACATTTAGGTTTTTAATCCATTTTGAGTTTATTTTTGTGTATGGTGTTAGGGAGTGTTCTAATTTCATTCTTTTACATGCAGCTGTCCAGTTTTCCCAGCACCACTTATTGAAGAAGCTGTCTTTTCTCCATTGTATATTCTTGCCTCCTTTATCAAAAATAAGGTGACCATATGTGTGTGGGTTTATCTCTGGGCTTTCTATCCTATTCTGTTGATCTATATTTCTGTCTTTGTGCCAGTACCATACTGTCTTGATTACTGTAGCTTTGTAGTTTAGTCTGAAGTCCAGGAGCCTGATTCCTCCAGCTCTGTTTTTCTTTCTCAAGATTGCTTTGGCTATTCGGGGTCTTTTTTGTTTCCATACAAATTGTGAAATTTTTTGTTCTAGTTAAGTGAAAAATGCCATTGGTAGTTTGATAGGGATTGCACTGAATCTGTAGATTGCTTTGGGTAGTACAGTCATTTTCACAATGTTGATTCTTCTAAACCACGAACATGGTATATCTCTCCATCTGTTTGTATCATCTTTAATTTCTGTCATCAGTGTCTTATAGCTTTCTGCATACAGGTCTTTTGTCACCTTAGGTAGGTTTATTCCTAGGTATTTTATTATTTTTGTTACAATGGTAAATGGCAGTTTCCTTAATTTCTCTTTCAGATTTTTAATCATTAATGTATAGGAATGCAAGAGATTTCTGTGCATTAATTTTGTATCCTGCTAATTTACCAAATTCATTGATTAGCTCTAGTTGTTTTCAGGTAGCATCTTTAGGATTCTCTATGTATAGTATCATGTCATCTGCAAACAGTGACAGTTTTACTTCTTCTTTTCCGATTTGGATTCCTTTTATTTCTTTTTCTTCTCTGATTGCTGTGGCTAAAACTTCCAAAACTATGTTGAATAACAGTGGTGAGAGTGGACAACCTTGTCTTGTTCCTAATCTTAGAGGAAATGGTTTCAGTTTTTCACTACTGAGAACAATGTTGGCTGTGGGTTTGTCATATCTGGCCTTTATTATGTTGAGGTAAGTTCCCTCTACGCCCACCTTCTGGAGAGTTTTTATCATAAATGGCTGTTGAATTCTGTCAAAGGCTTTTTCTGCATCTATTGAGATTATCATATGGCTTTTCTCCTTTCTGTTTTCTCCTTCAGTTTGTTAATATGGTGTATCACATTGATTGATTTTCGTATATTGAAGAATCCTTGCATTCCTGGGATAAACGCCACTTGATCATGGTGTATGATCCTTTTAATGTGCTCTTGGATTCTGTTTGCTAGTATTCTGCTGAGGATTTTTGCATCTATGTTCATCAGTGATACTGGCCTGTAGTCTTCTTTCTTTGTGACATCTTTGCTTTTGGTATCAGGGTGATGGTGGCCTTGTAGAATGAGTTTGGGAGTGTTCCTCCCTCTGCTATATTTTGGAAGAGTTTGAGAAGGATAGGTGTTAGCTCTTCTCTAAATGTTTGATAGAATTCACCTGTGAAGCCATCTGGTCCTGGGCTTTTGTTTGTTGGAAGATTTTTAATCACAGTTTCAATTTCACTGCTTGTGATTGGTCTGTTAATATTTTCTATTTCTTCCTGGTTCAGTCTCAGAAGGTTGTGCTTTTCTAAGAATTTGTCCATTCCTTCCAGGTTGTGCATTTTATTGGCATATAGTTGCTTGTAATAATCTCTCATGATCCTTTGTATTTCCGCAGTGTCAGTTTTTACTTCTCCTTTTTCATTCCTAATTCTGTTGATTTGAGTCTTCTCCCTTTTTTTCTTGATGAGTCTGGCTAATGGTTTATCAATTTTGTTTATCTTCTTAAAGAACCAGCTTTTAGTTTTATCGATCTTTGTTATTGTTTCCTTCATTTCTTATTCATTTATTTCTGATCTGATCTTTATGATTCTTTCCTTCTGCTAACTTTGGTTTTTTTTGGTTCTTCTTTCTCTAATTGCTTTAGGTGTAAGGTTAGGTTGTTTATTTGAGATTTTTCTTATTTCTTGAGGTAGGATTGTATTGCTATAAACTTCCCTCTTAGAACTGCTTTTGTTGCATCCCATAGGTTTGGGTCATCGTGTTTTCATTGTCATTTGTTTCTAGGTATTTTTTGATTTCCTCTTTGATTTCTTCAGTGATCTCTTCATTATTTAGTAGCGTATTATTTAGCCTCCATGTATTTCTATTTTTTACAGTTTTTTTCCTGTGATTGTTATCTAGTCTCATAGCGTTGTGATCAGAAAAGATACTTGATACGATTTCAATTTTCTTAAATTTAGCAAGGCTTGGTTTGTGACCCAAGATATGATCTATCCTAGAGAATGTTCCATGAGCACTTGAGAAGTATATTCTGTTGTTTTTGGATGGAATGTCTTATAAATATCAATTAAGTCCATCTTGTTTAATGTGTCATTTAAAGCTTGTGTTTTTTATTTTCATTTTGGATGATCTGTCCATTGGTGAAAGTGGGGTGTTAAATTCCCCTAGTATTATTGTGTAACTGTCGATTTCCCCTTTTATGGCTGTTATCATTTGCCTTATGTATTGAGGTGCTCCTATGTTGTGTGCATAAATATTTTCAATTGTTATATCTTCTTCTTGGATTGACCCCTTGATCATTATGTAGTGTCCTTCTTTGTCTCTTGTAATAGTCTTTATTTTAAAGTCTATTTTGTCTGATATGAGAATTGCTACTCCAGCTTTCTTTTGATTTCCATTTGAATGCGGTATCTTTTTCCACCCTCTCACTTTCAGTCTGTATGTGTCTCTAAGTCTGAGGTGGGTCTCTTGTAGACAGCACATATACGGGTCTTGTTTTTGTATCCATATAGCCAGTCTATGTTTTATGGTTGGAGCATCTAATCCACTTACATTTAAGGTAATTATCAATATGTATGTTCCTATTACCATTTTCTTAATTGTATTGGGTTTGTTATGGTACGTCTTTTCCTTCTCTTGTGTTTCCTGCCTGGAGAAGTTCCTTTAGCATTTGTTGTAAAGCTGGTTTGGTGGTGCTGAATTCTCTTAGCTTTTGTTAGTCTGTAAAGGTTTTAATTCTTCTGTCGAATCTGAATGAGATCCTTGCTGGGTAGAGTAATCTTGGTTGTAGGTTTTTCCTTTTCATCACTTTAAATATGTCCTGCCACTTCCTTCTGGCTTGCAGAGTTTCTGCTGAGAGATCAGTTGTTAACCTTATGGGGATTCCCTTGTATGTTATTTGTTGCCTTTCCCTTGCTGGTTTTTTTTGTTTGTTTGTTTGTTTGTTTTCTAATTTTGCGGTACGTGGGCCTCTCACTGTTGTGGCCTCTCCCGTTGCGGAGCACAGGCCCCAGACGCGCAGGCCCAGCGGCCATGGCTCACGGGCCCAGCCGCTCCGCGGCATGTGGGATCTTCCCGGACCGGGGCACGAACCCGTATCCCCTGCATTGGCAGGCGGACTCTCAACCACTGCGCCACCAGGGAAGCCCTCCCTTGCTGTTTTTAATATTTTTTCTTTGTATTTAATTTTTGATATTTTGATTAATATGTGTCTTGGCGTGTTTCTCCTTGGATTTATCCTGTATAGGACTCTCTGTGCTTCCTAGACTTGATTGACTATTTCCTCTCCCATATTAGGGAAGTTTTCAACTATAATCTCTTCAAATATTTTCTCAGACCCTTTCTTTTTCTCTTCTTCTGGCACCTCTATAATTTGAATGTTGGTGTGTTTAATGTTGTCCCAGAGGTCTCTGAGACTATCCTAAACTCTTTTCATTCTTTTTTCTTTATTCTGCTCTGTGGTAGTTATTTCCACTATTTTATCTTCTAGGTCACTTATCTGTTCTTCTGCCTCAGTTATTCTGCTATTGATTCCTTCTAGAGAATTTTTAATTTCATTTATTGTGTTGTTCATTATTGTTTGCTCTTTAGTTCTTCTAGATCCTTGTTAAACGTTTCTTGTATTTTCTCCATTCTATTTCCAAGATTTTGGATCTTTACTATCATTACTCTGAATTCTTTTTCAGGTAGACTGCCTATTTCCTCTTCACTTGTTTGGCCTGGTGGTTTTTTACCTTGCTCCTTCATCTACTGTGTATTTCTCTGTCCTCTCATTTTGCTTAACTTACTGTGTTTGGGGTCTACTTTTCACAGGCTGCAGGTTCGTAGTTCCCATTGTTTTTGTTGTCTCCCCCCAGTGGGTAAGGTTGGTTCTGTGGGTTGTGTAGGCCTTCTGGTGGAGGGGACTGGTGCCTGTGTTCTGGTGGATGAGGCTGGATCTTGTCCTTATGGTGGGCAGGACCATGCCCGGTGGTGTGTTTTGGGGTGTGTGTGAACTTATTATGATTTTAGGCAGCCTCTCTGCTAATGGGTGGGGTTGTGTTCCTGTCTTGCTAGTTGTTTGGCATGGGGTGTCCAGCACTGGAGCTTGCTGGTTGTTGAGTGGAGCTGGGTCTTAGCATTGAGATGGAGATCTCTGGGAGTGCTTTTGCCGACTGAGAGCTCTATTACGTGGGGCTGGGAGGTCTCTGGTGGTCCAATGTCCTGAACTTGGCTCTCCCACCTCAGAGGCTCAGGCCTGACACCCAGCTAGAGCACCAAGACCCTGACAGCCACACAGCTTTTAGGAAGTCTAGGTCTTCTGCCAGTGTTGAGTAGGTGTACTGTAGGAGTTGTTCCACATGTAGATGTATTTTTGATGTATTTGTGGGGAGGAAGGTGATCTCCACGTATTACTCCTCCACCATCTTGAAGGTCCTCTTGGCATGCTTTTGAGGTTCATTAGTTGTAAAATGTATCAGTAGTTTGCTTCTTTTTATTATAGAATAGTATTCCATTGTATGGTTGTACCACATTGTGCTTATCTATTCACTCATTGATCAACATTTGGATTGTTCCCAGTTTTCGGCTATTACGAATAATGCTGCTATTTAACATTTATACACACAACTTTGTGTGGAATTGGTGGGTCATATGATACAGATGTGTTTAACTCTAAGAAACTGCTAAACTGTTTTTCCAAAGTGATTGTAACATTTTAAATACCCATGAAGCAATGTATGACAGTTCCAATTTCTCCACATCATCACCAACACTTGGTGTTATTAGTCTTTCCAATACAGTTCTTCTAGTGGTTGTGCAATAGTATATCATTGTAGTTTTAATTTGCATTTCCCTGATGGCTACTGATATTGAGCATCTTTTAATGTGCTCTTTAGCCACTGACACACCTTTTGGTGAAGGTATTTAAATTGGGTTGTCTTTTTATTATGTCATATGTAAGAGTTCTTTTATGTAGCCTAGATATAAGACCTTTATCATATATATAATTTGCAAGTACTTTCAGTCCTTTTTATTTGTCTTCATTTTTTATGGTGTCACTTAAAAAGCAAAAGTTTTAAATTTTGTAGTATATTTAAAAATTTGGTGTCTTATTTAAGAAATCTTTACTTAACCCAAGGTCACAAATATTTTCTCCTATGTTTTATTCTAGAAGATGTATGATTTTAGGTTTTACATTTAGGTCTGTGATACATTCTGAGTTAATTTTTTGTATGGTGTGAGGCAAGGATCACATTAATTTTTTACATATGAATATCCAACTGTTTCAGCACCATCTGTTGAAAAGACTATCCTTTCCCCCATTGGATTGCTTTGGTAACTTTCTTTTTTTTTTTTTTTTTTTTTGCGGTACGTGGGCTTCTCACTGTTGTGGCCTCTCCCGTTGAGGAGCACAGGCTCCAGACGTGCAGGCTCAGCGGCCATGGCTCATGGGCCCAGCCGCTCCGCGGCATGTGGGATCCTCCCAGACCGGGGCACGAACCCATGTCCCCTGCATCAGCAGGCGGACTCTCAACCACTGCGCCACCAGGGAAGCCCCCTTTGGTAACTTTCTTAAAAGTCAACAGATCATAAATATAAGGACTAAATTCTGGACTTCCTTTTTTTTTTTCATCTTAAAAACATGGAATGTGCACTTTCCCAGGCTTCAAGATTTAAAGTCATATCGGCAGCTCCCCAGCACTGGGCAGCAGGAAGCTTATCCTGCCTACTGATGAAGCAACAAAAGTTTCAGGCTTCCTAACTGACATTTACAGGGTGCCTTCAAGTAGTGAGTGTCGTGTGAGGATCTAGAAAGCATGATGAACAAAACAAACACAAAACCAGAGACAGAAAGAAATCGACTAGGAGAAAATGGCACTATCTTGTAGCTAAGGCTCTAGAGCCCACAAGCCACAACTACTGAGCCCACGTGCCACAGCTACTGAAGCCCGCATGCCTAGAGCCTGTGCTCTGCAACAAGAGAAGCCACGACAATGAGAAGCCCGCGCACTGCAATGAAGAGTAGCCCCCGCTTGCCACAACTAGAGAAAGCCCACGCACAGCAACAAAGACCCAACACAGCCAAAAAATAAATAAATAAATTTATTTTTTTTAAAAAAAGAGTATTTCTCAAGTGCAGGGAGGATTCTTTATATGAAGTGTATGTGCGTACAGTCTGCAAGTTAGGAAAGTTTCTTAAACGCTATGCTTTATTTCTCCATTTGTAAACTGCAGCTACTAATAGGGTTATTAAAAATTACATGGGTTAATACATATTAAGTGCTTAGAAGATGATCTGGGACATAATGATTGCTCGAATAAATAACAGCTATTATTATTAAGCATGCACTTCCATGTACATGATGGTGAGCTTTCTACTGAGAAACTTGGCTTAAAACAGCAGCATAAGGGAAATAGTTATGAGACATTGGAATAGATAGTCAAAGAAACTGACAACGCTGCTCTAAATCTACTTTAAAAAAAACAAAATAAGTAAGGCCTTCTGTGGTGGCGCAGTGGTTAAGAATCCGCCTGCCAATGCAGGGGACACGGGTTCGAGCCCTGGCTCGGGAAGATCCCACAGGCCACAGAGCAACTAAGCCCGTGCACCACAACTACTGAGCCTGCCCTCTAGAGCCCGTGAGCCACAACCACTGAGCCCTTGTGCCACAAGTACTGAGGCCCACGCGCCTAGAGCCCATGCTCCGCAACAAGAGAAGCTACCCCAATGAGAAGTCCACGCACCACAATGAAGAGTAGTCCCTGCTTGCTGCAACCAGAGAAAGCCTGCGCGCAGCAACAAAGACCCAACGTAGCCAAAAATAAATAAATTATATATACATATATTACTTTAAAAAAAAAGAAAACAAGAAAGATCCCTCTCTGTCTGAGGGAAGGATGGAATAAATGCTTTTTTAAGTGAAAAAAGTAATATGTATTCATTGTAAAATGAACAAGCAAACAAATCAAACACTACAAAGATGTAGAAACTCCCAGTACTCTTACCCAATTTGGCATTTACCATTTAAGACTTTTTCCCATTTATATATTATGCATTTTCCCACCTGTGTGGTTTTTTTTTTTTTTAACAAAAATGGGATCATACCATCCAAAAAAAAAAAAAACAAACATGGAATGCTTCATAAATTTGTGTGTCACCCTTGCACGGGGCCATGCTAATCTCTGTATAGTTCCAATTTTTGTATATGTGCTGCTGAAGTGAGCACTGGACTTTCTATTCTGTTATATCTGCTAACTTTAAACTATGGCTATCCCCAGTCATGTTGGACTTTTATGTCAAGAGACCAGCAGGCAAGGAAAGGAGTCACTATCCTAGTGGCATATAACTGATCCTGCTCATGAGGAGGAGATAGGGCTGCTTTTACACCAGGAGGGCTATTATGGGCTGAATTTTTGTGTCCCACCAAAATTCATATGCTGAATCCCTTAGAGTCTATTACCTAGGAAACCCAAACAATGACCACTATGTTTTTAACAATAGGACCATATCACAGAGCTTCAGAAGCAGGTTGTCTGATTTTCAAGAGAGCCACCATTTCAGCCAAGAATTTATTCCATTTCAAGAAGAACACAGCTGTGGAGGTAGAAAGAAGACAGCATTTCACTCACACACACACACAAGAATGTGGCATTGCATGGAGAAAAGGCATTGTGCATTTTCCACTGTGAGGGGGCTAGGTGTGAGTATCAGGTTTCAGAATAATGCAGGAAGCCAAGAATTTGTACAAACTAATAGTACAACAAAAGGCAACTGTGGGATTGTGGTTGGTTTAGAAGTAGTGCTCACAACTGTGGAGCAAACAAAACTACCCAAGTTGACCCAAGAAGAGCATGGTGTGGTGAATTCTAAGACGTGACGGACACTGCAAAGTTAGGATTCTAATGTGTCTAAAATTTGCTCTGTATAGTTCTAGAATGTCAATTAATTATTGAAGACTACTTCTCAAACTTTAACATCCATATAAATCGCCTGAGAATTTTGTGAAAATGCAGATTACAGTTCAGTAAATCTGGAATGGGACTGGAGATTCTGCAGTTCTAACAAGATCTCAAGTGATGTTGCTGGTGTTAGATCACACTTTGAGTAGCAAGTACCTAGGATATTCTGGTAGAATTAGTCTGGCACTGGGGTTGATTCATTCATTTGCCTAATTGATATCTGTATCCTTGTTTGAGCAAGAATTTTGAGACAGCTAAAATATTCAGATGTACATAGTAATCCCTAGAGCAACCACTAGAAAAATAAGGCAAAGAACTACAGCTAAAAAGCCAATACATAAATTAAAATGGAATTAATTCTAAGAATTATTCAATTAACCTAAGAGACTGGAGGAAAATAGGAACAGATGAACAAAAAGTAGATGTGATAAATAGAAAACAACAACAAATAGTAAACTAAACCCAACTATTCAGTGATTACATTAAATAGAAATGGATCAAACTTACTAATTAAAATACAGAGACTGTCAGACTGGGTAAAAAAGCAAGTCTCAACTGTATTCTGTCTAAAAGAAGCATTTAAAAAATAAAGACACATACAGGTTGAAGGTAAAAGGATGGAAAAATATATCAAGCAAACAGCTGGAGAGTTATAGTATCAGATAAAGTAGATTTGAAGACAAAGCATATTACCAGAATAAAGAGGGACATTTCATAAGGATAAGGTGTCAAATAATCAGGAAGACATAAAATCATGAATGTATATTCACCTAGTAACCAAGGCTCAAAATAATATGAATGAAAAACAGACATATTTAAAGGGAGAAATAGAGCCACGGTCAGAATTGGAGATTTTCATATCCTTTTCTCAGTAATTGATAGAACTAGACAAAAAAAAGTCAAAAATTAATTTGCTATGGACCATAGACCTAAACATAAAAGCTGAAAGAAACTATAAAGCTTTTATTATAAAACATAGAAAAACATCTTTGTGATTGGGGGGTAGGCAAAATTTTCTTAGAGAGGATATGGAAAGTAATAACCAAAAAAATGTTTTAATGATAGAGTTCATCAAAATTTAAAACATCTGCTCAGCAGAAGACACAATTAAGAAAATGAACATGCAAGGCACAAACTGGTAGAATATTCACAGTACACATATCTGACAAAGGACTTGTATCTAAAATATATAAGAACTTCCTACAACTCAATATTTTTTAAAAAAACAACAGAAAACTATAATAACGGACAAAATGTTTCAACAGATAATTCACAAAGAAAGATACAGGAATGATCAATGATCACATGAAAAAGTGCTCAAGGTTACTTGTTATCAGGAAAATGATGCAGATGAAAACCACAATGAGATACAACTACACATCACCAGAGTGGGTAAAATTTTAGACTGACAACACCAAACGCTGGCAAGAATGTGATATGAGAACTCTTGTGTTGTTTTTTTTTTTGCGATACCCGGGCCTCTCACCGTTGTGGCCTCTCCCGTTGCGGAGCACAGGCTCCTGACGCGCAGGCTCAGCGGCCATGGCTCACGGGCCCAGCCGCTCTGCGGCATGTGGGATCTTCCTGGACCGGGGCATGAACCCGTGTCCCCTGCATCGGCAGGTGGACTCTCAACCACTGCACCACCAGGGAAGCCCTATTGTGCTTTTTTTTTTTTTAAATTAGGGTATAATTGCTTTACAATAGTGTGTTAGTTTCTGCTTTATAACAAAGTGAATCAGTTATACATATACATATGTTCCCATATCTCTTCCCTCTTGCGTCTCCCTCCCTCCCACCCTCCTATCCCACCCCTCCAGGCGGTCACAAAGCACCGAGCTGATCTCCCTGTGCTATGCGGCTGCTTCCCACTAGCTATCTACCTTACGTTTGGTAGTGTATATATGTCCATGCCTCTCTCTCGTGAAAAAGAATTTTCTAATACTCTAGAGCTCTGCAAATATGGAGTAGGTCGTTTGGGAATGTAGTGGGCTCTTCATCATTAGAGGAAATCAAGCTGAAACTGAAAAGCCATGCATCACTGTGGTGCAGAAAAAGATCTACAATGGGAGACAGAGTTGGACTAGATTATTTGGGGAAGCATAATCATGATACAATTCTGTGTAACATACCTAGAAGCTTAGCCAAAATGTTCAAGGACTATTAATGTCCACTGATTCCTGTGTGGACATTCACCAAGAGGGAATGATAACAAAAAAATAAAATAACATAACATGAAATAGATGTTGTTTAAGAGTACAAACTTGTGACAAGTAGTAAATAACCCAGTGATCTAATGCACAGTTCAGTGAATATAGACAGCAATATTGTACCATAATTATGTAATAAATATCACAACAGCAATCATATTGCAATATGTAAATGTATCAAAGTAACACATTGTACACCTTAAATTTACATGTTTTATGTCAAATATATTCAAGACTGAAAAAAAAGAAAAAAGCACTGCTTTTAGTTATCTAAGAGAACTAGATTTCCAGAAGCTGTGACCCACTGTGGATTTTTGGAGACAGTCCTCTATCTTCATAAAACATCAGATTCAAACTATTAGGAACATATCAGCATTTCCAGATCACAAAATTACCTTGGAGACCTCCCCAAGGTATCTGTCCATGTCCAGTGTCCTTTTGTCCTTAAAAGCCCAGCTAGATTCTACATCACTTAAGAAGCATTTCACGACCCCTGTTCTATCAACATGCATGTCCTTTCGGATGTTCTGGCCTCTCCTGAATCCTTCTGCTTCCCCTCCCTGACAGGTTGTGTGCCCATTTAAGCCTGGGCCATGGGTCACCCCTGTTCCTCATGGGAATTCTCACACCCATATACTGGGTGATCAACAAAGTGTTTTGGTGGATGGATGGATGGATATTCAGACACAGACAAATAGATGGATGGAGGGATGGATGGATGGATGGAGGGAGGGATGGAGGGATGGAGGGATGGATGCACAAACGGACAAGACAGGTGGCTGGACAGACAGATGAATGGAAAGCCCTGGAGCTAGCATTGCTCATGAGAAAAGAGATCTTGGGAACAACAGGAGTATGTTTTCTGTGAAAATGATCTGGAGAAACAGAGTGAGTATTCACAACTAATGATTTCCCTAGTACCTAGCACAAAGTGGGAGAACACAGAGCAAACTTAAAGTCACTTTTCTGGCCAAGTTTAATGAGATGAACTGCCATATAGGACACAGAACCACTAAAATGAATATGTTATGTATCTTGTCTCTGATTGAATGCATTAAATAATCAGAATCTTCACTTTAAACATTGTAAATTTGATATTCTATGACCCCAAAGTAATTTCTAATTTTTTTTTTTTCTTTTTTTTTCTTGCGGTACGCGGGCCTCTCACTGTTGTGGCCTCTCCCGTTGCGGAGCACAGGCTGTGGATGCGCAGGCTCAGCGGCCATGGCTCACGGGCCCAGCCGCTCCGCGGCATGTGGGATCTTCCCGGCCCGGGGCATGAACCCGTGTCCCCTGCATCAGCAGGTGGACTCCCAGCCACTGTGCCACCAGGGAAGCCCGTAATTTCTAATTTTATTTCTCCTTTTTCTTGGAAACAAATAGAGACTGTGGACTTTCACAATGGTTTTTCAATCACTCAGCCAGACTGGAACTCCAGACCAGATGCCCTGGACCTACATGAGACAAAGGATGTTGAGTTTGGATCACTGAGTATTTTATTTAGTTGAAAGACGAGACAGACCATGGAAAGTGCCAACCAGACAGCCTCTGTGACAGAGTTCATTCTCCTGGGCCTCTCAGCCCACCCAAGGCTGGAGAAAACGTTCTTTGTGCTCATCCTGCTCATGTACCTGGTGACCCTGCTGGGCAACGGGGTCCTCATCCTGGTGACCATCCTGGACTCCTGCCTACACAAGCCCATGTACTTCTTCCTGAGGAACCTCTCCTTCCTGGACATCTGCTACACAGCCTCCTCAGTCCCCCTCATCCTTGACAACTTCCTGACCCACAGGAAAACCAACCCCTTCTCAGCATGTGCTGTGCAGATGTTCCTCTCCTTTGCCATGGGGGCCACGGAGTGTGTGCTTCTGGGCATGATGGCGTTTGATCGCCATATGGCCATCTGCAACCCCCCGAGGTACCCTGAGGTCATGAGCAAGGCTGCCTATGCACCCATGGCTGCCAGCTCCTGGGCAGCTGGAAGCACCACTGTCATGATGCAGACATCCCTAGCAATGCAACTACCCTTCTGTGGGGACAATGTCATCAACAACTTCACCTGTGAGATCCTGGCTGTCCTGAAGTTGGCCTGTGCTGACATCTCCATCAATATAATCAGTATGGTGTTGGCCAATGTGATCTTCCTGGGCATCCCAGTTCTGTTCATCTTTTTCTCCTACGTGTTCATCATCGCTACCATTTTGAAGATCCCCTCAGCTGAGAGGAGGAAAAAGACCTTCTGCACCTGCTCTGCCCACCAAACAGCTGTAGTCATCTTCTATAGGACCATCCTCTTCATGTATGGGAAGCCTAAATCCAAGGACCCCCTGGGAGGCAGACAAACAGGACCCTGCAGACAAGCTCACCTCCCTCTTCTATGGAGTGGTGACCCCCTTGCTCAACCCCATCATCTACAGACTGAGGAACAAGGAGGCGAAGGCCGCTGTGAGGGACCTGGTGACTCGGAAACGCTTCACCCAGTGATGCTGGAGGGGTCCTGATGGTTCCTGTTCCCTGGTTTCTCTTACCTGAGGGTCTCGGAGGATAAGATGAAGGGCTAACTTCATGCAAGTTTACGTAGGTAAATCTAATTACACGGAATCTCATTACACCCAAGAGCTTTGTGTGAACAGAAAGCATTTAATATGAATTTCCCCCTCATTCTATAGGCGATTCTACAAAAGTATATTTCTGTTGATCAAGCCTTACAGTTCTCTATATCTGTGATGCATACTAAACAAATTGATAACAAGGAAAAGTAACCCTTCAAGATTTATTGCTTAACTCATGAAAAGCTCAAGTCTGTAGGGCCATAATTCAATTACTCCTTGGCTCGCCCTTTGAACATATTTGAAAGGGTTCTTATTTTTATGTCACCTATGTCAACTCTTCCTACTCCATTATTAAAAAACAGTAATATTTTTATCCTTATCCTCATTGCCTCTTTCTCCTTATTGTCATTTAAATTATTAAAACTGTTTCTTGAATCATTCTCTCCCTGTGTCTTCAAAATTAACCTCTTTCTCTTGTCCTTAACCAAGTCCCCCACCAGAAAATCATTTATATCTTTGGAGCAGAGAGGAGAGTAAGGTGTGGCAAAACTGATGCAAAGGTCAAACAAAGGTTCAGGCCTTTTCTCTTTTCCCTTTTTTGAAAATGTTATTCATCCCTGGGTTCTTTCCCTAGATATCCTTGGCCTCCAAGGGTCATCAGAGTAATGTCAAAACTGAGAGGTACCAAGGAGAATCAAATGAATTCTATTAACCACCTGACCTGGCTTGACCAAGTGTGCAGCCAAGGGGTGACCATCGCTTGCTTTTCTACCTAAGAAACCCCAAAGCCACATGGTAGTCAGGGGGAGAGGAGGTGATGCTCAGAGGGAGGAGGAGACATCTAAGAATCACCTACATGACTGGTGAGGAATTCCAAGGCAGCTCCCTAGAGTAATTAATCTAGACATCTAGTTAAAGAATGAGCAGAATAGAAAACCTCTAACAGTTGATATCAATTTTTAATCCAATAGAGAGGAAACTAACAATCGAAACAATCAGCCTTTGCTGAAAAAGAGTTATTGCAGGAAGATGGTGAAAGCATTAAAGAAAATTCTCAGTGGTTTTCTCAGCAGAATTCAAGAGGGTAGTGAATCAATAAAACAAGAGAAGTCTATAAAAAAAGAAGCTAGGAGAAAAGATAACTGGGAAATAAGAACTTTTTCTTAGGGGAAACATTCCACTTACTGGATCAAATAAAATTCAGTAGAAAGTATTTAAAGGTAGATGGCACAATTTTTTAAAATGAACTTTAAAATTAAAAATAACTTAAATTCCTCTCCTAGACTTCAGAGAGAAAAACAAAGAGATTTAAGTTATTTGAGAAAAGACGAGAGGCATGGGAGATAGACCAGGGGGATCCATCATGAAAACATGAAGAGAAAACAGAGCAGACAAAAGACAAATAATAACTAAAGAGAAAAAAACACATTTCACTGAATAGAAGTTTTAGATATTTTGTTCATAAAATGTTCATCAATCACCAGATAAGAATTGTAGCAAAAGACACACCTACCTAGGATAACTATTCAAGGATAACTTTTGATGCCTATATACACCAAAATAGTTCTATAGACTTTTACACAGAAGAAAAGCATATTTCCTAAGAAGGAATGAGAATCTGACTGCCATTGGCCAGCTGTTCTGCCGCCCTAAATGTAGACATCAGTGGAACAAGGTTTACTAAGTTCTGAGGGAAATGGGCTGTGAGTCCCGAGTTCTACATACCCCTCATCATTGCACAGATACGAGGGTTAAAAAGACACTTGCTGTCATGTGTAAACACAGAAAGCACATACCCCTACAATCCCTTCCTGAAAAAAAATTTATTTAGAACATTCTCCCAACAAACAGTTAAAAATAAATAAATGAAAGGATGTGATGGATATGCCATAGAAGAGACAGTGGAGAATGATGAAATGCATAAGACTAATGAAGTTTAGTCAATTCTTATACCAAATTTGCAAAGACAAATATATGAAGGAATTATTAGCAATCATGTCGAGGTAAACAGTGACAAGAAAGCAATGATGGAGCTCCAGTTACAATTCTAGATGACTTCATCAAGCTGGGAAATGGAGAAAGAGAAGCAAAGGCCACTGAAGGCTTCATCTTACAAAGGATATGGTGGGAAGGGGTTCTTATAAATACAATCCATTGCATTGATACTGAAATGCAACAAAAGTCTTAACATGCTTGTTGAAAATTTACGAGTCAATACCAATAGACAAGTATTAGAATTCTTTCTTTGAAAGAATCAGAGGATTATGAAAGAACAAAGAAAGTTCATCAAATGAAAAAACTCATTTATTGAACCTGAGTAGATTTAAATCATTGTACAGTAAACAAATAATACACATTACCCAGTGGGTTTTTTTTTTTAGGAATTTCAAGGTTTCTAACATTAGGAACATTAGGAGATCAATTACTGCAACCATTTTGTTAACAGATTAAATAAGAAAAAGTAATCCCATCCACAAATGTTGAGAAGTCATTTGGTAAAATCTAGCACCTATTTCTGACTTTTTAAAGTAGTGGACTTGAATAGAAGAAACCATCCTTCATGAAGAACAACAGCAAACAGCATACTTGATGGCAGAATACCAGTGACATGCCTACAATGCATGTCTGGATTAGGACCTCTGCTCTCGATGTCTGCATAATTCTAGCTAATTAAACCAGATCAGAAAAATAAATAAGGAACAAAATATAGAAAAGAAGAAAACTAGTCAGTAAGTAAACAGATGTTGTTTACTGAGGAAAAAGGTTTAATCAACTGCAAAACTACTACAACTAGTAAGAAAGTACAGTAGGGGGGTTGTATATAATTCACACCAATCACAACTTTAAAATACCTAGGGAAAATACATAAAGAAGTTTGAGTACATCATATATTTACAATGGTCATGCATTAACAGAAGATATTTTAAAAAGATGTTTTGGGCTTCCCTGGTGGCGCAGTGGTTGAGAGTCCACCTGCCGATACAGGGGACACAGGTTCGTGCCCCGGTCCAGGAGGATCCCACATGCCGCAGAGCGGCTGGGCCCGTGAGCCATGGCCGCTGGGCCTGCGCATCCGGAGCCTGTGCTCCACGGCAGGAGAGGCCACAACAGTGAGAGGCCCGCATACCGCAAAAAAAAAAGATGTTTTCATTTTGGAGGGAGGAAAAGCCCTGAACGTAAACTTCAGGGCAGTCTAGAGTATCCTCCAAGTACCCTCATTCAAAGCCTTTTTCCCCCTTTCTAACAGGTTGGGATGACCCATGCTCCATCCATTTTCCCATCCCTAGAGCAGGTCCATCCTATTTGTTGGGAAAAGGTCCAAGCCCTGGGCTTGGAGGCAAACACAAAGGCTCACTCATCAAAGGTTCTCAGAAGCAAAGAAAACCAGTCTTTACTCCAGCCCTTGTTTTGAAGATAACCAAAGAGTTTAAACCAGACCACTGACAAATGGAGTCTTTCAGAGCTCTGCGTACATGCAAATTAATTTCTACCTGATTACTACTGGTGACCATTTCTCTCAAGTTAGGATGATCCTTAAAATCTTCAAGAGAGTATAGTATCTAATGAAGGTTATCACAAAATATGACCTAATCAAACATCACAGACGATCACAGACAACGTGTCTAGAACGTAATCACCCAAACTGCATTTAAGGAATCAGAGCATTTAAGGAATCAGAGCATTTCAGATGCCGGACAGGGAACGTGTCCCCTGTGGACACGACCAGGTGGGAAAAGACCAGGACCAGGTCCTGGTGTAAGGACCAGGTGGGAAAGCAGGAGCTAACTGCCTCTTCCTCCTCAGCTCCAGCCAACTGCTGCCAGGCGGGAATGCAGAAAGGGGGTGGGGAGGGAATGCAAAGAGCTGCTCCCTTTGCTGCAGGCTCCACATTTATGTCTGGTGTTTGCAGAGTTGAGTGCTTCCCGTAATTCTTCAACAGTATAAGTATTATGAGGACCAAACAAAATTTGTTCCTCAGCCATTTTTGGCTATGGGTTGCAATTTACGACCTCTGCTAGAAGCACATGTAAGTCACAGTATTGGAGTTCCTACGGATGCCGTCACAGAGGTTACTTACATCTTCACTGTGCATCTGTTGTTTGGGGAGGAAACTGCCCTCTCACTCTTATCATGTGATTCTAGTGGGGCTGCCAATTGTACTACACCAACGCTTGGCCACAGCAATCAGTCTAAGGGAAAGCATGTGACCTAGGTCAAACTAATCAGAACCACTCCCCAGCATATTTCAACTGGAGCAAGAAGAAAGGGGTCCTGTATTAGCTTTCTATGCTGCATAGCAGATCACCACTTAGTAGCTTCAGACAATACACATTTATAATCCTGCCATTTCTGTGAGTTAGGAATTCAAGCAAGTCCTCTGCAAGGCTGCAGTCTAAGGTGTTGGCCAGGGCTCAGTTCTCATCTGGAGACTCAAATAGAAAAATGTGGATTAGGCTGCTGACAGCTCTCTTCCCTAGCACGTGAGAAAGTCTGCTAAAAATGAAGCCAGGAAAAGACAAGTAGAGATAAGAACCATATGAAGGGACAGAGAGTCCTAATGACATGGTGAGTCCCTAATTCCAGCTGTGCCTGAGACTGAATCCACCCTTGAACTTCTCAGTTGTATGAGCATTAAAGTTTGTATTGGGATTATGCTGGTTGGAGTAAGTTTTCTATCTAGAAACTTACAAAGTCCTGACAATTACAAAGCCCAAAGCAAAAGCATCTTTACATAGTCACCCTCTCTTGCTGACCACTGCATACTCCAACTGCAATCCTATATTTATCTTACATGGTAGATAATTCCCAATTGAGATACAAAAAACTGCAAACTAGTCTTGGTCAAATTCCAGGCTCTTTTTCAAATAAAACAGAAGGAATAAACTCTTTTCAGGCCTGCACTCCCCCTGAACATTGATGCCAAAATGCTAAAATACAAAAAATCAATAAAACAAATATAGTAATATACTTAGAAGATAATACACTGTGAGAAAGTTGCATTCATCCCAAAAAAGCATGGATAGGGTGAACATTAAATTTTTACCACATTAATAAATTAAAGAAGAAAAACCAAATGATCATCTCAATAGATGTAGAAAGTGTTTGATAAAACTCCATGTCCTGGGACTTCCCTGGTGGCTCAGTGGTTAAGAATCCGCCTGCCAATGCAGGGGACACGGGTTCGAGGCCTGGTCCGGGAAGATCCCACATGCCTCAGAGCAACTAAGCCCGTGCACCACAACTACTGAGCTCATGCACCACAACTACTGAAGCCCTCGCGCCTACAGCCCATGCACCGCAACAAAGAGTAGCCCCTGCTCGCCACTCGCCACAACTAGAGAAAGCCCACGCGCAGCAACCAAGACCTAACACAGCCAAAAATTAATTAATTAATTAATTTTAAAAAATTCAGTGTCTTGACAATAACCACTCCACTCCAGCCAGACACCTCAGGAAAAAAAAACAACACCACCCTCACCCCACCAGCAAAGGCTGAGCAGACAGCCTAGACTTCCATTCTTACCAGGCTATGACAAGGCAACCCAACCAGTACCCTTTCAATGTGGTATCAGAGGAGGCTGGATAGGGAGGTGGGATGTTTATATCTGCTGGGCAGTAACAAGTCCCCACCCCAACCCACAGTGTCAGTGGAGACCACATGGGAAGCTCCTTCTCCTTCCCACTTGGGTGGTATCAGAGGGGGCCTAAAGAAGGGTCAGGACTTGTGCCTGTGCTAATGAGGCCACCCCTTCCCACAGTGTCAGTGGAGGTCGTGGGAGTAGTATTAGGCACTCCTGCCTCTGCCAGGCAGAAGGGAATCAGCAGAGCCCTAGTAGGGAGCTGAAACTCCCACTCCCCACCCAGCAGTAAGGAGGATCCCCTCCTCCCAGGAATACAAGGCTGGTTCAATATTCAAAGATCAGTCAATGCATCTACCATATTTACAGGCTAAATAGGAATAAAATCACATGATTATATCAAGTGAAACAGAAGAAGCTTTTGAAAAAACAACACTCATTCATGATAAAAACTTTCAGCACTGAACTGGAAGCCCCAGCCAGTGAGGCAGGACAAGAAAAAAAGACTACAAGTCTAACGTTTTTGAAGGAAGAAAAAGAAACTGTCATCATTCACAGATATTTTTATTACCCACTATATAGGAAATCTAAAACAATTTAGAGATATAAGTATTTAAAAGAGAGTTTAGCAAGGTTCCTAGACAAAATCAATGCTAAAAAAAACCCAATTGCATTTCTATATTCCAGCAGCAGATTATGAAATATTTTTAAAGATATCGAGAAATATAGATATTTATATATTAAGATATAAATACCACCATACAGGGGTAAATCTAGTAAAACAGCTCCAAGACTTTTATGCATACAATTATAAATTATAAAATGTTTTGAATGATATTAAAGAGAGAAATACTTCTCATTCATGGGTAGGAAAATTCAGTATTATAAAGATGTTAATTCTCCCAAAATCGATCTCTATATATTCAGTGTAATCCCAAATTTTTAATCCCCAGAATTTAAGAAGCTGGTTCAATAATTTATATGAAAGAACAAAAGACCAAGAACAGGCATGAGGTATTAGAAGTACTGGAGGGGGGGAATAAAGGGGTTTACCCTACAAGAAATCAAAACATACAATAAAGCAATATTTATTAGGGCGGTGCAGCATTGACACAGGAATAGACGAACCAATGGAAAAGAGTAGAGATCCCAGAAGCAGATCCATTTATGTTGGGAGACTTGATATACGACAGAGATGGCACTGCAGACTGGTGGAGAAAGGATGGGCTATAAACACAACTAGGACAATTGGGAAGACACATGTGTACCAGGAGAAAAGTATAAAATATTTATAGCAGCATTCAGTTGGGAAGCAACCCAATTATCCATCAAAATAGAACGTATAAATAAGCTGTGCTACAGTCATAGAATGGAATGTAGCAATACAAAGTAATGAATTTATCTACACTTATAAATATGAATGAATCTCGCAAACATAATATTGAATGAAGAAACAAGTCAAAAAGAACACCTATAAGTGACTTGATTTTTAGAGTTCAGAAAGAGGAAAACCTAAACTACATTGTTTAAAGATGCATCCATGGGTGATAAAATTCAAGAAAAGCAAGGAAATGATTATAACAAAAGTAAGGAGTGTGATTATCTCTGGGAGGAGAGAGAGAGAGAGGGCTGGGAGTGGGAAGGAATACCCAGGAAGATTTCAAGGTGCTGGCAATGTGGCAATGTTCTACTCCTTAAATTAGGTGGCAATTGCTTTATTATTCTTTAAATTTAAAATATGTGTTTTATATACTTTCATATGCATTTACATATATGTGCTATATTTCACATTTTTAATTATTTTAAATACCAAAAGTTTTAAATACTGCAATGAGATGTCACTTCTCAACTATCAGTTTGGCAAAGACCGAAAAGTCTCAAGACCAACATATTATGTTGACAGAGTATGAGAAAACAGACATTCTCATATACTGATAAGACCTTGTAAATTTGGCAATATCCATAAAAATTACAAATGTACATAAAACATATATTTTTACCGCATGTGCTAAATTATAAATAGGCAAGGATGTTTGTTGTAGCACTGATTGTAATAGCGTAAGATTGGAAAGGACTGAAAAATCTAAATGTCCTTCAATATCAGACTGGTTAATTAAATGATTATCTATATTTACAATGGAATATATGCAGACATTTAAAAGAATGAAGCAGTACTACATATGTTTTCTTCAAGGTATATATCTCCAAGGTATATGCTAAGTGAGGAAAAGCAAGACAGTGTGTATTTGTGCTAACTTTATTTTGGAGACAAATTTAGCACAAATACACAATGTCTTACCATCTCGCCTTTCTTACTTAACAATATGCATAGAGCACCACTGAAGAAAAAGCATACAAGAAATTGCTAATATTGTTTGCCTCGAGGGAGAAGAGCTGGGTGACTGGAGACAGAGGCTTAATTTTATTATACCTCCTATATCTTATAAATTTTGTTCCAAGTACAAGTAATATCTACTAAACAACAGTGATGATAATCATGATGATGGTGATGATATCAATAATGATAAAGAGAATTAGATGTACTGAGATTGAAATCCCAGCTCTGCTGTTCACAAGATGTGGTCTTTGGTAAATCGCTTGACTTTTTAAAGTCTGTTCCCTCAAATAAAAAAATAGGGCGATAATAAATACAACCTCCCAGGGAAGACTGGAAGTAGATACTTAACATACATGCACTGCTGGATTTTACTGAACTTACATAATGTGTGTAAAATGTTTGTCACGGTGACGGGCACATGGGGGAGCTCAATGAATGTAGTTAATTCTGCAGTCGCTGCTACTGTTAGATATCTGTCTGCCTCCCCATCCTGGGTGTCTAGGCCTTCACCTTGCGGACAAGGTGCTTGGCCCCTAAAGCGAGCACTGGCTTCTCTGAGACCCTGGGGAAGGCTCAGGAGGAAGCCGGCATCTGCTGTGCCCGCCTCTCCATCTCCAGTTGGCCATGTCCCAGTCACTGCCTCTAACTGCAACGGACGGCGGGGATGTGGAGCCACCGAGTATGCTGGAGCCCCTAAGTATGCTGAGCCCCAGCACCCTGTGCACACTCGACATTCCAAAGTTTAAATTGCTTCTGGGACTAGCAGTGTCCCTGTAGGAGTCCATGGCTGCAGCTTCAGGGCTCCCTTCACTGCTGGGGAAAATGGACCCTTGGGATTCCTCAGCCTCAGACAAGGATGACAGGTCCTGTACAGGAAGAGTCTGTAACTGAAATACCCAGGGCTCAGCCAACACAGCTGGGAGGAAGGACGTGAGAGAAACACCCACCAGAGCCTAAAGTTCCCACAAGGATTCAGGGGGAAAAAGAAGAAAGAGGGTCTCAGAGGTAAAGGAAGTCAGGCAGGGGAGTATCTGGGTCTTTCCCTGGCATCTAGGGTCTGGTCCTGGGGTACAGTGAGGAGTTGAGAATTGTGTCTGGGATCAGGAGACTCAGAGAGGCGGCCACAAGCAGGACACAGGTGGGGAGAGCTGGGCTGTGACGGGGACAGAGGTGGTTGGCCATGCCTTCTGCAGAGCATTTCCCAAAGATGTACTTTCCCCTCCCCTGCCTCTGCTCTGAGAAACCTTCCCGCAGCTGATGCTGGAGCAGGGAGGAGCAGCTGAGAGGCAGTGCTAGGCAGTCCATCCCGCTCTCCAGGGCCCACCACTTCCCAAGCCCCTGCTCTGCCCTTGCTGCTCCCTCCTCACAGGAACCCAGGGAGGGAGGCCCATAGGATTCCTGTCATCCCCCTCCTGCAGAGATTTCTCAGAAGAATGGTCTTCCTCAGGGTCAGAGAGTCAGCAGACCCAAGCCTGGTCCATCTGGTTTCCAGTCTATGGCTAGTTCTTTCTTTCCTTTCATAATTGCTAAGATTTTTTCCCCCTGAATACCAAGTAACTTGTGCCCATTGTATTAATAGAAAATGGGGTAATACTGAAGAGGTACAAAGAGGAATCCCTCCCCTACTGATTTTGCTATAATTTCCTTCCAGTAACTTTAATCCACACATATCATTTACCTAATTGAGATCATAACAGTGTGTAAAATTTTGTATTCTCCCTTTTCATTTACCATTACACTGGAATAATATTCTGGTGTAAAAAATCACAAATATATCTTTAATTATATATTATATATATATATAAGTTATGTTCCATTATATGAAGTGGCATAATTTACTTAGGCATTTCTTGATGGACAGTTATTTTGTTTCCTATTTTCACTTGCAAATATTGCTACGTAAAAGCCTTTACTGTGAGACATTGGCCCTCTACTCTCATTGATTCTGTAGAATTATTTCCCAGAGGTGGAATTGCTAAGGTGATGGGTATGCAGGTTTTTCAGGTTTTTACTTTTTCTAGGCAAACAGCTCCTCAGAAAGGCTGTATGAACATGTAAGGGGCTTTTTGACTACACTGAGCTACCTCCACTCCTCAGCTACCTGCTGGCTCCAGAGACAGGTAGAGGTGGGACCACTAGCCAGGCCAGGTCCTCGGGACAAGCCAAGGAGCCACACCTGCACGTACAGCCCCACAAAGGTGAAAGCTTCCATTCCTCTCCCTGCTCTCCCGTCTGGCCTCCTCTCCCTCCTCTCACTGGGCTGTATGAGTCAGAGCTCTTTCTTTTCTTCCATCCTGAGTCCCCTCCAAAGCCTGACACAGCCCTACTTTATCTCCCCTACACACACACACACACACACACACACACACACACACCACACCCAAAGGAGTGGGCAGCCACCTTTACCAAAGACTGCTCCCAGCACAGGATAGTCCACAACAGAGTTGGGATGCCCAGGGAAGCACCTGATTCAGCCTTCTCAGGATGCACATGGGGAAACTGAGACCTCAGGAGGAGAAGGGGCTTGCTCAAGCCACAGAGAATACCCATGTCATGGGCAGGGGCGGGTCCCACAGCTCCAGTCTCGGTGTGCAAGGTCTTCCTAGCTGTTCAGTTCATCCCGATTGAACCAACTTTTATTCAGCATCTCCCACGTGACAGGCACTAAGATTTCCATGGATGCAGCTCTCACGTGGGTCAAATCCTGTGTATCACTCACGCCCACACCGCATTGTTCATGGGCAGGACTTTCTGTGTGCACAGATTTGTCTGCTGGGAGTGGACACGACGGCTTCTCTAACAGAAGCCACTTTCTTTGGCTTCTGCCAGCACAGCATGTCCTTGTCACTATCAAATTTTGTTTGTGACACTGACCATAATGTTTACTTTTCATTTCCTGGAAGAGCTGGGAGAGACACTGGGAGGAATGTGAGATAAGTTGGGGCAGAAGTTCATGGCGGGGCACACAGAGTGGACCTGCCTCGAGCAAACAGAAACATCCTCATGTGCTGAGGGCCTGGGGGGAGGGTAATAGGCTTGCACAGGAAATACAATGAAACCCGTGATTGCATAATGAGGGAGCGTCTCCTGGATTAGGTCAATGGCTCTCTGCCGGGTGCAACTCTGCACACCCCTCTCCTCCCAGAAACATTTAGCAATGTCTGGAGACATTTTTAGCTGTTACAACTCAGGGAGTAGGTGCTACTAGCAACTGGTGGGTGGAGGCCAGGGATGCTACTGCTAAACATCCTACAATGCACAGGACAGCCCCTCACAACAAAGAATTATCCAGCCCCAAATGTCAATAGTGCTGAGGTTGAGAAACACTGGACTCAATTCAGGGCAGGAGGTGAACCGCCTGACAACACATCTGACATAAACTCTTCCACCATGAGTGAAGCAAAGGCATGCTGAACAAAGAGAGGGATCAGAGAATATATAGAGCTGGTATTGGAGAGACAGGAGCTTTCAAAAATCTGTGCACCAAGACATCAAGGCAACTATTTGGTGGAAAGAACTCAGAATTGGAGCCTGCAATCCAACCCCAGAGCGAAAATCATTCAACCCCAATCTGTCATTCAACCCCAGAGAGAAAATCTTCCACTCCTCTGAGCTTTGGTTACTTCATCTATAAACCTTAAATGACAGTATCTTCTTCTTGGGGTGTTTCAAAGAGTGTGGCACAGAGCAGATGCTCCTTAATATTTACCACTCATCTTCCACCACGCCCCCACTCCTACACACACACCCGCTGCAATTAAGAAGGAGCTAGAGGGCTTCCCTAGTGGCGCAGTGGTTGAGAATCTGCCTGCTAATGCAGGGGACACGGGTTCGAGCCCCGGTCTGGGAGGATCCCACATGCCGCTGAGCAACTAGGCCCATGAGCCACAACTACTGAGCCTGCGTGTCTGGAGCCTGTGCTCCGCAACAAGAGAGGCCGCGATAGTGACAGGCCCGTGTGCCGCGATGAAGAGTGGCCCCCGCTTGCCACAACTAGAGAAAGCCCTTGCACAGAAACGAAGACGCAACACGGCAAAAATAAATTAATTAATTAATAAGCTCCTACCCCCAACATCTTCTTTAAAAAAAAAAAAAAGGAGCTAGAGAAATATTATCAATGAGGATTCTGAATTTAGAGTCTGAGCTATTGCAACTAAGAGGCTAGAAATCCTCTACACAAAGGCATATAGGTCTCCCTATAAGTTAGTTGCTTGTACGGAACCCAAGGATGGGGTCAGAAAGCCAGAATATTACACAAGAATAAAATATAGCATAAAAGGACAAAGGAAAAACATTTCTTAGTTACCTCTGGCTAAGAAGTTCACCAATATTCCAGGGAGATGAGGTTAGAAATTAATGCTGTACAGCCTACTATCTGGTATGTGTAGTTCATATGATTATTGATCACTGAGTTAACTGGTTAGTAAGCTGCACAGTTGTCAGCCCATAGTGTGTGTTCAATCACTCCAATCAATCCTTGTGTTGACTTCATAAAGCTCCTCCCCATATAGGAAGCTCCCCATATATTGCTATCAATCTGTATTAAACTAGGCAGATTCCAATGCTGACAACGTCAAGTTTGTGTCATTTATGGTAGGCAGACTGGAGAAGTCCTCCTCCGTGTGGTTGAGTCTTTACCTGGGCTTGTCTCTGTCTGGAAGTGGATTGACATTTTATACAAGTTTTGTAGTCAAAATTTAAAGAGGCTTTAAAATTTACTGGTTCTAAGAATTGGATCAGCTTGGGGATTTTCCTCCCTGAGAATCTAAGAAAACTCAGATTAAATGAAATGTCTATACATTTACATTAAAGAGAAATCATTCATAGGATTTTCCAGCCACTAGTCATAATGCGGAGGAAAGTCTCTCCTTGACTGGGGATCAGGTCCGCTGGGGTCAAATCCTGTCTCTGTCACCAACTTAGAAGGCTCAGACAGGTCACTTCCCTCTCGAGGTCTCAGTTGCTTTTATGGACAATGAGAGGATGTAGCAACTTCGGAAACACCCCTCACACACCTAGACTACTTGAGGCCCTCACCCAATGCTGGCCCATTGTAAGCTCTGCTCCAACTCTGACCTTCTCTCATGTAAGAGCTGAGGACACCCTGCTGTCTCTTTCAGTTGTTTTTCTCTAACACACATATGCTCCCCTATTACACAGCAAGAATGACCGCATACCAGATGCCTGGGACTCTTTTCAAGAAAGCCTGATGTGCTACTTTTGTAATTTGCTGATGACAGAGGGGATATCACATGGAAAAAGCTAATCAGACCTCCCCCCTGGTGGGGTTCATTCTCCTGGGCCTCTCAGCCCACCCAAGGCTGGAGAAAACGTTCTTTGTGCTCATCCTGCTCATGTACCTGGTGACCCTGCTGGGCAACGAGGTCCTCATCCTGGTGACCATCCTGGACTCCCGCCTACAAAAGCCCATGTACTTCTTCCTGAGGAACCTCTCCTTCCTGGACATCTGCTACACAACCTCCTCAGTCTCTCTGGTCCTGGATGGCTTCCTGGCCCCCCAGGAAACCATCTCTTTCTCCACCTGTGCCGTGCAGATGTTCCTCTCCTTTGCCATGGCAGGGACAGAGTGTGTGCTCCTGAGCATGATGGCGTTTGATCGCTACGTGGCCATATGCAACCCCCTTAGATACCCTGGGGTCATGAGCAAGGCTGCCTATGTGCCCATGGCTGCCAGCTCCTGGGCTATTGGTGGTGTTGCTTCTCTGGTACACACATCCTTGGCAATTCAGCTGGCCCTCTGTGGGGACAACATCATCAACCACTTCACCTGTGAGATCTTGGCTGTCCTGAAGTTGGCCTGTGCCGACATCTCCATCAATGTGATCGGTATGGGGGTGACCAATGTGATCTTCCTGGGGCGTCCCAGTTCTGTTCATCTCTGCCTCTTATGTCTTCATCATTGCTACCATCCTGAGGATCCCCTAAGCTGAGGGGAGGAAAAAGGCCTTCTCCACCTGCTCTGCCCACCTCACTATGGTGATAATATTCTATGGGACCTTATTTTTCATGTATGGGAAGCCCAAGTCTAAGGACCCCCTCCTGGGGGTAGACAAAGAGGATCTTTCAGACAAGCTCATCTCCCTCTTCTATGGGGTGGTGACCCCCATGCTCAACCCCATCATCTACAGCCTGAGGAACAAGGATGTGAAGGCCGCTGTGAGGAACCTGGTGAGTCCGAAATCCTTCAGTCAGTGTTGTAGGAGGAGTCTTCTGTGGTTCTCACCCCCATGGAAGAAAGGACTTCAATCATTACAGCTGCCATTCTAAAGCCAAGTCAACTTAACTGGAATGATCTCTTGCCCTTAAGTCCATTTTCAGGGAATGTTTAACTTTTCAGAGCGTATTTCCTGAGTTTTGGCCACATGTCTGACATTCAACAGATGTCAGACAATAAATCCTCTAATTGAATGATGAAGACATTCTGAAAACATGTTAAAACCAAGGAGACAGGGACCATTAGAGCAAGCCTAATGGCCCGTGTTGTGCCTAAACTGCAGAGTTAGTTCAGAGAGGTAAGATGGCTCTCACAGCAGCTTTGCCACCCCTGTTGGAATCACAGGGAGAGTCAGAGGAACAAGGAGGAAGTGGACATTTTCATCTTGGACTTCTGTATATTAGATTGAGTTTGCCTGAAATGCTCAGAAGAGACTAAATTTGCCACATTGAAAGACTTTGGGTGAGAATAACCTATTTTGATTAAATAAATTTCTTTTTTATCTATGATAAAATTGAGGCTATATTTTTCTTGATGCACTGCACATTTTGAAACACTGCTAGTCAATCAAATTAAATTGAAGAAGGAGTAGAGGGTTTGAATTTGACATTTATCACTTAACAGCAATTCCCAATAGAAAAGTTAGTATTCTGTTACATAATTTTCACATTCTGAAAAACAAAAAATAGATGACAGGTAGATAGATAAAGAAAGAAATAGATAGTGGCTAAATATGTTTGAAGACTTTGAGGTGGGGGGGTTAAAGTTCCCAGGAATTCTCAGAGCCTTTAATATACTAATGTACACTGCAAATGTCCAAGAGACATAAAGTCTGTAGTACTTCCTGAGCCTCCATAGTTTAGCACAATAAAACTGGGAAGCATTTTCTTACTTATGACCTTGGGCAGGTTGCTTAACATCTCTCAGCTTATTTCTTCATGTTTTAAAAACCTAACCACTTTATTTTATGTGGATTAGATAAGACACTATAAATAAGTCCTCTGTAAATAGTAAGCAACATAGAAATGTAAGATATTGCTAGAAGTATTATTATGAGTGCTGCACAGTGCTAATGTGCCATGTGGAAGAGAGCAAGATATAGTTCCTATCTAGAACAATAGATACAAAAGATGGATGAGAAATTTGAGATGGCAGTGGACGAACAGAAGCGGTTTTATGGCAAGTTATATTAAATTCTGAGAATACTGGAAAACTAAAAGAGAATTTAGAAAAGGAATCCAATTTTGAGAATATAGTAGATCTTGGAAACTTTTGCTTCAAGTGATATTTACGTTTTCTTATATTTATTAAAAATGAATTGTATAAGACAGGGATGCACATTTTGTTAATAAAATTTCACTGTCTTATGTTAATCAGTCATGTTTCTGATTTCTACTTTGCAACAGCAAAAAAAAAAAAAAAAAAAGGACTTCCCTGGTGGTGCAGTGGTTAAGAATCTGCCTGCCAATGCAGGGGACACGGGTTCAAGCCCTGGTCCGGGAAGATTCCACATGCCATGGAGTAGCTAAGCCCGTGCACCACAACTACTGAGCCTGCGCTCCAGAGCCTGCGAGCCACAACTACTGAGCCCGCATGCCACAACTACTGAAGCCAGTGCGCCTAGAGTCTACGCTTCCAACAAGAGAAGCCACTGCAATGAGAAGCCCGCACACTGCAACAAAGAGTAACCCCAGCTTGCCACAACTAGAGAAAGCCCGCAGCTTTGAGGACCCAATGCAGCAATGAAGAGCAGCAATGAAGACCCAATGCAGCCAAAAATAAATAAATAAAAAATAAACCTATTAAAAAGAAAAAATCTTGCTATTGCAAACATACAAGAGTGACATCTAGTGGCCATTTAGGCAAACTTCAGACACTTGTGGAGCCGTGCAGCATCATCCTTAGATGAGGCTTCAGAGGTCTTCTTGTTCTACCAGAGCCACATGATGCATGGAGTTCCTCTCCAATATCCCTGACGCCAGTCATCCAGCATCTGCTTGGACACCTCCAGTGACGAAGAATTCAATCCTTCCAGATTCTAGCTGTTTCATTCAGCCCTACTAGCAAATTCTTCCTTGAATTATACGAAAATATATCCTCCTGTAGCCTCTACCCTCCCGTCCTAATTCAGCTTTGTGTCTCCACATGAAATGCACCTAATCCCTTTCCCTCTGACAAATGAAGATAGTTCTTCCCGAGGATATTCCCCTCCAGCCCAAACAGCCCCAGCCCTTCCTCCTGTGCCAAAATCACCCAACATTACCCAACTGGAGGTACCAAACTGTGTCTACAGCATCATCTCGTTTATTCCGGCAATTGAAAGGATGTGATATTTCTGAAAATACCTTGGGAATAATAACACTGCTAAGCTAACTCTATTTCCCCAGGGTAACTGAGATCAGACTGACATTGAGAAACACCGAGAACAAGTCTACCTTCTTAGTAGGCTGTCCTCTACTTTCTTTTCCTCTAATGGCAGCTGTATCCTTTTATATTACAAACTACATGATCCTGATGTAATTATTAAATTAGAAATCACATAAATTGTTTTCTCTAGGAACAATGTCTAACCCTACTCCAACTTCACATTTCTTGCCTTTCAATGTCAGTCACCTTTCTTCTAGCCGACGCTTTCAAAAAGAACAAGATGCATCAACAGGAACAAGAAGAGACAACCAAACTGAGGAAATTTTTCACTGACTTAGGTCATCAGTCTTTCTGAAGAAGTATTGATATGATATCATACAATATAGGAACTCATTCCTAAAATCCCCCAAATGAAAATGACTAGAATGGATAAATTCTTTGGGGGGACAGGAATACTATCACATTATTATACTTATTCAAACAAATGTATTATTTCAACTTTACAGTTCTGGATCTGTGCTTTTTCAGGCTTTTATTTTAGTGACCAAATCCCCAATGAAATCTTTAAGCTGAAACTTCAAATATAAAGTGGATCTGCTTTGGCAGAAGCAGGGCAGGGCTGGGGGCAGAATGGAGGTGGGAGACAGTGGAGGGAGGCGGGTTCCACCTGCTCAGCCTGCCCTTCATCTCACCCTCAGGGGTCCCCCAATCCGGATGGACCACCCAACTCAATTATGATGCATGCCACTGTAGCCAAGAAAATTAAACACTGTAAAAGCATATTTTTGCTCTACTCTCAGAAATAAATGTGAGAATCTGGGGAAAAATTATATTCTAAGAAAATATAAATTACCCAATTAACCATTTAAGATTTAGACAATCTTAAAACACCAACTATCTAAGTAGAAATTGAGAAATTGTCAAAGATTGACCACCTGAACATGTTCTAGGCCCAGGGAGTTTCACAGGTGAATGCTATTAAATAAAAGGTTTTAATACTGTTTAAATTATTTCAGAGCATACAGTGAGAAAGATATCTTCCAGATTCCTTTAACCAAGCCAGCATAACAATGATACTGAAACATGAAAAACATGACAAAGAAAGTACAAATGAGAAAACCAGAGACCCATCTCACAAATGTATGTGTCTGTGTATATACATATATTATAGGTATTATACTTTTAAAATGTAAAGGTGGAAAAATTTAAGGATACCTACTGGGATAATTCATCACATTCACAGGTCAAAGGAGGAAAAAATAACCATTTCAATAGTTCCCCTGAAGTTATTTTTTAAAGTTTAACAAATTTAATTCTGAGTTTTATAAAACTTCTAATAAAATAGGAACAGGTGTGTTCCTTAACAAAATTAAAATGTCTCTAATTTTAAAAGTCTGCAACATGCTTAATGATGAATCAGTAGATCAAACCCATTACACTTTAACACTGTTCTGGAAATACCAACCATTGAATTAGAGAACAGAAAGAAATATAGAGTGAAAATAGAAGAAAATGGGGAATAATTTTATTATTATTGATAACTTATATACTAATAATTTTATACATCGATGAAACAGGAAAATCGATTGAAAAGCAATTTTTATAAAATAGGAGAATTCGGGACTTCCCTGGTGGCGCAGTGGTTGAGAATCCGCCTGCCAGTGCAGGCGACACGGGTTTGAGCCCTGGTTTGGGAAGATCCCATGTGCCGCAGAGCAACTAAGCCGGTGCGCCACAACTGCTGAGCCTGCGCTCTACAGCCCACGAGCCACAACTACTGAAGCCTGTGCACCTTGAGCCTGTGCTCTGCAACAACAGAAGCCACCGTAATGAGAAGTCCACGCACCGCAAGAAAGAGTAGCCCCCGCTCGTCGCAACTAGAGAAAACCCATGCACAGCAACGAAGACCCAAAGCAGCCAAAAAATTTTTAAATGTAAATAAATTAATTTTTTTTAAAAATAGGAGAGGGCTTCCCTGGTGGCGCAATGGTTGAGCGTCCACCTGCCAATGCAGGGGACGTGGGTTCGTGCCCCGGTCCGGGAAGATCCCACATGCCACAGAGCGGCTGGGCCCACGAGCCATGGCCGCTGGGCCTGCGCGTCCAGAGCCTGTGCTCCGCAACGGGAGAGGCCACAACAGTGAGAGGCCCGCGTACTGCAAAAAAAAAAAAAAAAAAAGGAGAACTCAATGAAGAAGTTGGTTATGAAATTAACAAGCAAAAATCAAGTTTTTCATACAAACAGTATGCAGGAGGAAATATTATGGGGGAAAAAGAATTAATCTATATTAGCAATGAATTGGGGGGGGATACCTAAGAATAAAGTTAAGAATCCACAATACTTACATGAAGAAAAGCATAATACTCTATTGAAAGAATTCAAAGGAATATTGAATAAATTGAAAAATATAACTCAGATAAGAAATCTTGCTAGTGTAAACTTCTCAAGTTCCCGAAATTAATACAGAAATTCAATGCAATCCCAGTCACTAACAAGCTAACTCTAATTCACACAGACATAAATTATACATTATATATAATATAGAAAAACATGTCAGAACAGCCAGAAATATTTGGAAAAAGACCAACAAGGGGAAATTAGTCCTACTAGATATCAAAATGTATGTAAAAGTAATTTTTCTTTTCAGTTTGGTACTAGTGGAGAAATAAATAGATCACTGGAACAGAATAGAGTCTAGAAATAGACCCAAATATATATGGTCATGTAATATGTGATAAAGTCAATGTGCTAATTATTAAGCTATTGTCTCTCAGCTCCAAAGCTATCCTTCTATACTATTCAGTTTTATGTTGCTGGGCTGGGATTCCAAACCACATTTCTGCTTTGCCAGCTGGCTCCCTATAGGTGCTGCCCATAGGGGGCGCTAGAGGGAGAGTGGAAGGCTGGAAGAGGAAAAAGGGACTTGCTCCTTCTGGTTTGCTCCCTATTCCCGGCCTTGTGGCCCCACAATGCCTTTGAGCAGCAGCAGTTGCTTCTTACATCAGTTGGTTCCAATGTCCTGCTTCTTTCCACATTCTCGGAATCGGGCTCATTATTCTGGGTCTCAGTTCCATAAGGCCCCTCCCCAAACACCAAGAAAAATTCCAGAGGAATCAAAGATTAAAATAAAAAAAAATTAAATCCTAAAAGATTCTACTAGAGAATCCTCTGAGGATTCTGGGAAGACAGCAGTTTGCTCTGTAGAATCCATAATGCGTCACAACCCAACCCCAATGCAGCTACTCTACTTTCCTAGAACAGAAAGCTGCTGAGACTCAGAGCCGTGGGCAATGCCGAGGCTATGTGAGAGTCCTAAAAGATGGAAGTGGTGCAGGAATTTTACTCCTCTGTACAAGGAGATCCTGGAGACAAGCATCACGTGTTGGGGCAAGAAGGAGAGGAAACGCTGTGGTATCTAAGAGAGTCTGCTTGGGCGATTTCTGGACCGCAGAGGGGCAGGGCTGTTGCTTCCATGTCAGGTTCGCTGGAGGAGCCCAGGGGTCTGTCTCTCTGGCCCAGAGTAGAGAATTATGCAAGTTTTACTCGCCTTGGCAGCTTGGGGCCTATTAAAGGACTCACAAGCGGCCAGTGTCTCACACCCTAACACACACGGGCAGACTACAGTGCCTGGCCCACCCCCAGGATGCGGCTGCCTAAAGAGCGCCAGCAGCAGAGCACCCAGCAGCCAGACAGAGGAGTAAACAGAACCTAGAGAAACAAGTCTCCTGATGCGAGTGAACCGCCAGAGGAACAAAAACATGCCAAGAGCACTCCAGGAGAGTCGAGTCCAGCACAAAAAGTCTTTCTGATAAGATGGCAGATTGAACACGTGTAACAGTGAAGTTAGAGAAGAAAAAACTTGATACGATGCAACTTGAGGAGAATGCAAGGTCAGAGGAGGGTCTGGGGGGAAAAGAGGGAGGAGGTGAATAAGAAAGACTTAAAAGTGTTCAGAGAAGGAAATGCCAGGATTTGAATCCAACTTCGTCTGACTCCACAGCCCATGCCTTTTGGCTCCAGCAGCACTTACCGAGGTTTACGGTGGGGCTCAGAGCTGGAAAAGAGCGACCACACACCCAGCCGGCGTTCAAGAGATTTCAGGAAAATGGGGAGGCGAGCAAACAGGTACAGGTGAACTATCCAGTTCTTTCTCCCAGACGGGGGAACACACACCCTGCATCCCTCAAGTCTGGCTGAAAGAAAACACAGGAACGATTTTAGGCCCAGGGCCCTGGCAAAAAGGCTAGATGTGGCAGTCTTGCCTGCAGTTTGGCGTTCTTACCACACCTCTTAAGGACTTAGCTCACTGTTACCAAGTGTAAGACCCCTGTAAAGAGATTCGAGTTGCGGTCTCTTCCTGACCCCTCCTCTCCAGCCATACACATACCCCACATAATGACCAGTCGGTAATGACTTGCTGCCAGTATGGCTTTGAAGGTTATTCCACTTTTCAGACAGTGACTCCTTTAATTTAAAAAAAAATTTTTTTTTTCAGAATAACAATGTTTTCACCCAATGACATATACTACAAGAATATTTTGACTTTTGGTTTCAGGCAAAGACACACTCACCAACTTATTACTCAGCACAGCAGTTTCTAGCTGGAGAATATCATATGGAACAAACAGGAGCTGTCTGCCACATAGGGATGAGCCCAAATGTATTGCCAGGCAAGACGAATGAAGAGGCGGTACCTCCTGCGACTCTTCAGTGGGCTGTGCACATGCACTATTTTTTACATGTTTTGAAGCATTCGTGTATTTATTTTTATTTTGCCCTAGAAATATTTTCTGTGATATGATTTTATTTATAGTGCAGTTTGAATGCAAGATTACCACGAACCCCCAAAATGCTGAAATATTGTTGAAGAAAATAGGGCAGAAAGAAGACTCCACTTTCCAAAGAATCCCTTCTCCCCCAGCCCCACCCACTATCAAGTCCTTCTTCCTCCCTTGGAAAGTACTGTAAACTTCATTATATTACATTTTACATATAAACTCTATTTATTTACTTTCTAACTGCTGTTTATTACATAAACTTGTTTTCATTGTTCAATTAATATATTCTTCTGTGAATATTGTTTAGGGTATCTTGGATCAGTATCCTAATTTTTCGTATTAAAATCATTAGAAAATTTTTTCCATCTATTGACTTTTTTCCCTTAGCAGAAAGGTTTTCATGAATGAATCGACATCCTTAAGCAAAGGATAGGTATACGTTTTGCATTAGCAATGCTCTCTGAAGAGTATAAATGTAGTCACATTGCCTCATAGAGCTCGTGGCTATTATCTTCAGAACCAACTGAAGCAGCTGGAAAATTTAAGTCCTTGAGATTCATTGGACCTGTCCCTATTCGTAACATGTTGAGTTTGTTATCCTAAGGACCAAGGTTTGGCCTCTTACCACTGACAGGAAATGGCTAGAGACCCATTGACTAAGGCCCATGAAGAATCAAGTAAACATAAAGATAAGGCTTTGTATCAGTGAAGATTAGGCTTAATCAAATATAGCAGAGCCTCACATTAGTAATGCTTACACAAGATCGCAGCTCATTTCTCTGTCTTGTATAAACATTTGCAGGGTAGGTAATCCAGGGATATTGTGGAATCTCTGTTCCTCAAAGACACCACTTCCTTCTAGTTTACTGCTTTCTTACTACAATGGTGTAGTCCTTATTCTCATAGTCCAAGAAGGCAGCTAGAGCTCCAGCTCTCATGCCGCATTACAAGTGGTAGGATGGAAAGAATGACAAAGAAGAAGGGGAGGGTGCTGGTTAATTTTATGTGTCAACTTGACTGACCATGGAATGCTCAGATTAAACATTGTTTCTAGATGTGTCTGTGAGAGCGTTTCCCAATGAGATTGGCACTTGAATTTATGAACTTGATAAAGTTTACTGCCCTTCCCGATGAGGGTGGGCATCATTCAATATGTTGAGGGCCTAAATAGAACAGAAGGTAGAGGACAGAGGAATTCAGTGGGATATCCCATCTCATCGTGCCTCAGACTGGGATTTACACCATCAGCTCCCCTGGTTCTCAGGGCTTTGGACTCAGATTGAGTCTCCAGGATCTGCAAACAGCAGATTGTGGGACTTCCCAGGCTCCATAATTGTGTGAGCCAATTCCTCATAATAAACAAATAAATATCTCCCGCTGGTTCTGTTCCTCTGGAGAATCCTGAATAATACAGGGAGCAAAGGGCATATGCCAGCCATCCTATAAGATAGGTTTCTAGAAGCTGTCATGCTACAATTCTATTTGCAATCCATTTGCCTTAGTCACGTGGCTGTAGTTAATTGCAGGAGATGCTGAGAAATACAGCCTTAATTCTGTGCAAACATGTGACCTAGTTAAAAATTGGGGATTCTTTGATTCTGAAAGAAGAGATGACCAGATATTGTGGAACAATAAACAGTTTCTACCAAAAAATCCTCCATAATTCTAATTCTGCATTATATTGTTTTTAATGTAAGAGCTGCCACTCACTCCCAGAAAGCCCCTTGTCTACAGAAACTTACTCAGCTACACTGGGAAAAAAATAAGAGTTGACAAAATAGTTTCTTAGAAATTTTATCTCCATATGTATCTGTTTCCCAGCCAGTCGCACAATTGCCAGGACAATGCTAGCTCATGATAAAATAGCTATCATAAGACTTTGAACTATGGGCAATACACACCAAGTTTAGCTAATGTGGCATTACGAATTTCTTCATCAAGTGATCAACACATTCTTCACCTTTAATTCTCATTCAGGTTCATCAGAGATGGACCTGGGCAGCATAATTGTGATTTGGATTATGGATACTGGTTTGTCGTGTACATCTAAAATAATAAGTAATATGTTTGGATGTGGAATCAGGTTCTTTGACTGGATTCAGAAAATTAAAATGTCTTTCATCTTTTGGGATATGTTCCCAGCAAGTATGACAGTAAAGCTTCACTTTGTGTTTCTCAGAGAAGATGAAATGTATTGAAATAGTTATCACAATTCCCTATCCTATTATCTAGGCTGCCTAAGATCTCATCACGTGTTGTACTACATCAAACACACAGCCAGATGGTCCACACAGTCCTATAACAAAGGCAGTATGCTCGCTTCATGCCCCCTTCTGTAAGCTAGGGATCAACAGCCATGACATACATGTATATGTTTATGTTTCAATTTGGGTCCAAAAGCACCATCATGAAATTCCCATATTATTAATTCCCCAAAGAAATTCCAGCGAGAAAAATCATGCAGGTACCAATGGAAGGACACTGGCTGCTATGATACAGAGAGGGACACACGACGAACGTACTATAGCTGAAATCATAAGGCTTCTCAGAAAAACCCACATACAACTAAGAATTGCCTTTCCTCATAACTCTGTCAGCCCTTTTCAAGCACAAACTGCCTTCCTTGGAGCCAATGAACTTACCCAAAAACAAAGATCACCTGCAGATTTTGTTTTTATAAACTTCACCTTCATCTCTGTCCAAGGAGACAATCTATGCAAAGTTTGTCTTCTCCATATACTGTGCTCTAACTAAACGTCTCTGAGTGCCCTCTGATTCTCTAATAATGTTCCTAGTGTAAGAGCATAAAGACGACTTTGGAGTGGAATTGACTCCCCCTCTAATGAAACACTTCACTGTTCGACTTCACCAACTCTTGTAAACAGTCCTCAAAGTGCACAACTGAATGTTCTGGCAGAAAATCCCAAGTCTCAAGAGGCAGCTGGGCCTAATGATATAATTAAACCAATTTCACCAAACTAAAGGGCATACAAGGAGGCGGCAGGAACCACAAAGAGGTGTCTGAAGCTGGTTCACCATCCATTTGAAAACATTGAGAATTGATAACATTTTGACTCATCCACAGATGTTAAATGTCTATAGTTATGACCCATAGGTCTTGCTAAAGGCTTCTACTCTACCCAGATTTAGTTTTAATAGTCCATAACTCTAAAGTATCTCATTGGTCTCACAAATGCTCACCTCTAAGGGAACAGAAAGACTTCTCACCAGAAGTCTTAGGTGACTTCACCTTCCTAGACTGCAAGAGGGGTACTTGGGGGCCAACTTCTTTTTCTGCTGGTTAATCACAGGCTTCAGCATCTGAGTGACAAGGACTTGGAAAGTACTGAGCCCTTCAAAACCCCTCTGTGGTTGGCCACACCTTGAGATCTGACCTGTGGGACAGGAGGACACTGCATCATGACTGTAGGTGTAAGGAAACAGCCCTTGGCCTACATGCATCTGGACTGGATGACCATGAGACTTCACTGGCACTTCTGTCATGCTGCTCTACAAGGTGATCCAGGGACCCACTTCTTTCTTTTTGCTCCACTCTCCCCTATGTTGTTGTCCTCATCCAACTGATCAAAGCTGGTTTACCACTTTAATTCAAACATTCCAGCCGAAAGAAAGGGGGACAGAGAAGGCGTGGACAGTTTTTTTCTCAAGGACTTGACCTGGAAGTTGAAAACATCATTTCCACTCAATCCCATTGGCCAGATTTAGTCATGTGGACACGCCCAGATGCAAAGGATGGTGGGAAATATAGTGTCTAGCCAGGAAGCCGGATGCTTAGTTAAAATTTAGAGGTTTCTATTAGTGAAAGGGGAAATGAAAAATGGATATTGAAAGATTATCAGTCCCTGCCACAATGACATTTATTTAATGGATGATTGCTAGATCATGGCTAGTGGTTGACTAGATGATTGGGAATGCTTGGGGGAAGGGATTTGATCACTTTGAGGGGAACTGATTATTTTGGGGGGATTAATTAGCTTTAGGTCTGATTAGGCTTAAGGAAAGGAAGACCACTGAGTACGTCTGGATTGACAGTGATTGTATTTGGTGAGCCTGAATTAGTTGATTAGATAAGAATTTTGATAAGCTATATAACTCCCAGCTTAATATCAAAATGCAAAGAAAGGGTTCAGTTATGTTTGGTCATTTTGAGAAGTAACCTTTTTGGTTTGTCAAATATTAAAACTTTGAAGTGAAAGTTGGTTATACTTAGTTATTCAAAAAATAAAAGTATTCAATTCTTTCTTCTGCTTCTCCTTGTGCATTGTACATTAGTGTCAATATTCATTCCATTCGAGGTCCATTTGGTCTCTTAAAAGCTAGCCACAAGTAGCTCTCAATAGCTCCTCTGGGCAGACACCAAAGAAGTAAATCTTATCCTAAGTAAAATCTAGTAGCTTGCCAATACTTTCACCAGTTAGGAATTATAGGAATTTGGCCATAGAATTTGAAAATAAATTGAAGTCTCTTTTTAGCCATTTTTTGTTTTTAGTAGAGACCAAGATCCCATTCATTGCAAAATGTTTTCCTAGACATGAATGCTTGTGTTTGATCCAGGAATAATAAATGATTGACTGTTACCCAGAAGCAGGGTGGGGTGGGATTCCTGGCACTTTCTTTTTTTTTTTTTTTTTTTTTAAGCAAAGGAAAAAACAACTGAGCAGAATTTGTTCTTTCAAGAGCTTTTTGTGGAAATGTAGACTAAAGAGACGACGGGACTTTTTAAATCACTTATGGCAATAATTACAAATATGGTTACACAAAGCTAGTGGGAATGCTGTTTTAAATCACTATAACTTATCTGACCTAGATGTTGCCATTAGTGGCTTAACTAACAAGGCATCTTCAGCTTGTTAACTTTTTTATCTTAACGAGTTCTAAGTTCAAATGTTTTCTTTTTAAATATAAATATTTGATTTTGCTAAAGCTAATTTGAAATTCTTGAGCGTTGCCTTGAGTATGCACAGAAAAGATCAGTTTTGTTGGAAGCAGCTGGAAAATCCACTGAATTTTAAAACAGCTAACGTGTTGTAAGTCATTACATTTCATTGTAAAATTCTTTACAATGTAGAATAAAATTTAAAATTCTTTTTAACCAAAACCTTGATGCTAGGCGTCACAAAAGAAAAGTTCGTCTCATTTAAGAAGTGCTCTAAACCAGCAATTCTCAAACATTTGTCCGGAAAATTAGCAGAAATTAAAAGACCAACGATAGGGCTTCCCTGGTGGCGCAGTGGTTGAGAGTCCGCCTGCTGATGCAGGAGACGCGGATTCGTGCCCTGGTCCGGGAAGATCCCACATGCCGCGGAGCGACTGGGCCCGTGAGCCATGGCCGCTGGGCCTGTGCGTCCGGAGCTTGCACGTCCGGAGCCTGTGCTCCTCAATGGGAGAGGCCGCAACAGTGAGAAGCCCGCGTACCACAAAAAAAAAAAAAAAAAAATCTATGACATTAGGTAGAACATGCAGGACAAGGAGACTAAATAAAGAAACGAAAATTCAACCATCAACCATACTCTAAGAAAGAAAACTAAGAGGCCTAAAGGTCAAAGGCCCTGTTTCACAGGTTAAGTCCCTACGCATTGACGGCCGAGTTACCAGATTTAGCAAATAAAAATACAGAATGGCCAATTCAATTTGAATTTCAAATAAGCAACGAATACTTTTTTTAGTATAAAGATGTCAACTTACCCAGGACCTGTCAGGTATTTTCGCCAGAAGCATCTTTGCCGGAGGCATCTTTGCCGCCGCAAGCGTTTTTCCAGCATCACTAATTGGCCGTAAGGCAATTTTGCCGTAAAAGCTGAGAACGAAAAATAAAAGGGGAACGAACATTAAAAAGGACATAATGAAGCATGAGAAATGAATAACAAAATTATACAGACTTTATTGCAAAATACAAAACATTTGAATACATTTAAAATGTGTATAGATTCATGGCAATAATGCACAAATAACTGACTTTATTTGTGCATTGCACCTAAGCACTTGTACCTAAGCACGGATTCTCTCGTTCATAGTATTTTATACGCCCTCCCCCCGCCCTTTTTTTTTTTCTTTGTTGATTCCTCTCCTTGTTCAGCATCACACTTTTTCTTCTTTGCTAAAATGTGTTCCCTTGTTAAGAGAGCTGTCGGGAATTCCCCGGCGGTCCAGCTGTTAGGACTCCATGCTCTCACTGCCGAGGGCCAGGGGTTCAATCCCTGGTCAGGGAACTAGGATCCCACAAAAGGTGCAGCAGGCCAAAAAGAGAGGTGTCAGTTCCCAGAAACAGACTCACAGATAGAGAACAGACTTGTGGTTGCCAAGGGGATGGGTTGCAGGGAGGGTTGGATTGGGAGTTTGGGGTTAGCAGATGCAAACTATTATATACAGAATGGATAAATAACAAGGTCCTACTGTATAGCACAGGGAACTATATTCAATATTCTGTAATAAACCATAATGGAAAAGAAAAAAAATATATATATATATACATATATATCTGAATCACTTTGCTGTACACCAGAAACTAACACAACATTGTAAATCAACTGTACTTCAATAAAAATAAAAATAAACTTAAAAGAGAGGTGTTAGTTCCCAATAACTAGAGTGCACGTTTGTGACCGAGGTTTGTATTGCATAATGAAAGCTTCTACACAGTTGTTTGTTCTTGGCACATTGTCACATGTCTGTTGATAGACGTTCCAAAGTTCTGTGGGAAGTGTGGGTTCAACGGTATGCCTTCAAGACACTCCGAGGTCTCTTTCTCTTCCACCCTAGTGTGTTTCAAAATTGGAAGCCAACTCTGGGGGTCAGATCATCCCATCCTCATCTGTCAGCTCGATAAAGCCATCAATAATGTCGCCAACTGGAAGAAATGCTAACACATTTCAACCAGTTAACCAACCTGTCAAACCCAAAACTGTCAACCCGTTATTTTCTCTTTCACGGCAAAATTGCCTTACGGCCAATTAGTGATGCGGCAAAAAGATTGCGGTGCAAATGCCTGCGGCAAAGATATCTACAGCAAAAATGCTTACGGCAAAAGTACCCAGGACACTTCGGGACATACTTATAATACTTTAGATAGTATTCGCTGTTTATCTGAAATTGAAGCTTTACCGGCAACCTATGTTTTATCTGGCAGCCCTAATTTAATATAAAACAATAAGAAGAAGGAGAAGAAGAAGAAAGTTGTACCTTGGATTGTTGCTAAAAATCCTGCCTTGAGTCTCCTCTTTCATGTTGTCCCTTCCCCCAGGGAATACTACTGCCAACCATTTATAACAGGAATTGCTCAGCTAGTCCCTTTATTTTACCCTTATCCTTGAGTCTGTCTTACAATATCCTCCAATATCCATCATTCATTTCCTTTTTCTTTTTCATTCATAAGCCTTTTCAATTTCAAGTTGCAGTTAACAGCACCAGGTATATTCCAGAGTCCATCCTCTTACCTATCTCGAAACTATAAACTACTAAATTTCCCTAGGGAAGGGCGTAAGAGGCCAAATCCAAATCAGAGAGCACAAATAATTAAAAGGCTAAATCTTTGGGGGTGTTCAACTGCAAAGACACAATTGCTTCACTACTCTCGGAGATTGTAGAAGAAAGCAAACATCCTTTGGAACAGACAAGCCAGGAAAAGATTCTTTCAAGTACCTGTACATGAAGTTTACCTGGAACCTGATTAGTTCAAATCTCATTTACCTTGATTTAGAACTAACCCCCTTCTACTACCACCAGATATTTAGAGGCTTGAAATGGCCAGTTACAAATATGAGAAAATACAATCAACTAAAACATTTAAAATTATATAGAAATTTGGATAATGACTTGATATTTGATGATATTAGGGAATCATTGTTCAGTGTTTCAGGGTGTTGTGATAATGGTGTTGTGGTTACATTTTTAATAAAAGTTCTTATCTTTTAAATACATCCTGGAATGTTTGCAGATTAAGTGATAGCTCTGGAATTAGCTTCCAAAGGTAGGATGTGGACTGGGTGGAAGTATAAATGGAATAAACAATCTTCCGTTGGAATAATGGGTACCTAGGAGCACAATATACTATTCTTTGTGCTTTTATGTATGTTTGAAGTTTGCCATAATAGAATTTTTAAAATAAAAATTATCCATTCAACACAATATTATTCTTAAAAAGGAAGAAATTTCTGACACGTGCTACAACATGGATGACACCTGAAGACATTCTAAGTGAAATAAACCAGTCAAAAAAGGCAAATAGTGTATGATTTCACTTATATGAGGTACTTAGAGTATTAAAATTCATAGAGACAGAAAGTAGAATGGTGCGCTGAGGATGGGAGGAATGGGAAGATAGTGTTTAACTGGTACAGAGCTACAGTTTGGGAGGAGGCAAACAGTTCTGGGGATGGATGGAGGTGATGGTTGCCCAACAATGTGAAGGTACTTAACGCTACTGACCTGTACACTTTAAAATCATAAATATTATGTTGTGTATACTTTACCCCAGTAAAAAATGATATCAATTTAGTTTCATAAGTAAAGAGTGTGACTTTCATAATGGATAGCAAAAATAAAAATGGAAAATAGCAATAAAATATAAGGGAATTAGAAACTAACTTTTATTCTTTTTTTAAAAAATTATTTATTTATGTATTTATCTATTTTTGGCTGTGTTGGGTCTTCGTTTCTGTGCGTGGGCTTTCTCTAGTTGTGGCAAGCAGGGGCCACTCTTCATCGCGGTGCGCAGGCCTCTCACTATCGTTGCCTCTCTTGTTGCGGAGCACAAGCTCCAGATACGCAGGCTCAGCAGTTGTGGCTCACGGGCCTAAGTTGCTCTGAGGCATGTGGGATCCTCCCAGACCAGGGCTCGAACCCGTGTCCCCTGCATTGGTAGGCAGATTCTCAACCACTGAGCCACCAGGGAAGCCCCTAACTTTTATTCTTGAAGAATAAACACACATTCTTTTCAAGATGGAAAAAAAATCTATCCTCTTAGTCTCCCCAGATAACAAATTTAAATTTCTTTTTATCTTTGAATGTACAAAATAAAAAGAAATAATAAATAAAAATTATCATAGAAGGCAAGCCTTGCCATGAGATGGCTTTTACCCAGACAGTAAGTATGACAATTCCCATAAGCCCCTATGTCCTCACTTTCCCTAAGAACCAGACCACAAACATCAGGTGAGAGCCGTTCCATACGGCTGAAATCCCTGTGCTGGTCACCCACCCACACCCGGCTGCTCTTCCATAGTCATCTTGAATCCTAGGGGTCATTACCTGTAATTCCAATCCCTTTGGCCAAATACCAGGAGCTTTACCACAAAAAACAAAAGCAGAAAGCAGATAAAATGATAAAGCAGCAATTTTTTAGCAATTCTAAGAAAATCCCATTACTATCTAGGATCCACGTGGCAAGTTTGCTCACAAGATTAAACATCTCCTGCTTTTGCATTCACTGTTTTTCATTTTCTCTTGCCCTGAAAGATAACTGACAATATTCGGTTACCTCTAAAATGTCAAAGCCCATGGAAATAATCTAATTCTTGCAGTGTTCCCTAAGTACCCATCCCACCACATGTGTCTCTAATCCAAAGCAAGCACCACGGGCTTAGGGCTGAGGACTCTACGGGTCCTCTGACTGGGGCCTTCCAGGATGCCAACCCTCCAGGGAACTCATCCTCATGTAGTGACCTGGTCGTGCCTAGGGTCTACCTCCTCCACATCAGGCAAACAGCCCAAGTGACAAGCAGCACAGCAGTGAATGTAGCAAGGAAGACCCTGCTTCCATGGAGCTAGAGCCAAGAGGAGAAAATGAACGTTGAAGGAGTTCTAAGTGTGGAGAGTGCCATTGTTACCAAACCCAGGACTGGCTGCTCACTGCTCAAAAGCCAATTCTCGAGAGACAAGTGTTGGTAGGAAAGGACAGGTTGCTTTATTTTTGAGACTGGCCACCGGAGGGGAGGGCGGACGCCTGTCCAAAGGCCGACTCCCCCCTTGACAATCAGGGGACAAGAGCTTTTATAGATAGAGGGAGGGGGCTACATGCTGCAGAAACCATGCAGTCAGCTCTCACAGTCATCTTGAAATTGGTCATCGGTGTTCTGACCAGCGTCATCTCGATTGTTTTAGGTACAATTAATCTTCAGTTCCACGGTCGGTTTGTTTCCATTTCTCTGAGGCCAATTCTTGGAATTGTGGCAGCTTATGTCATGGCTACAGCCTGGTCATCATATAGTTAACTTCTTCCTCCTGATGGGGGCTTCAGTATCTACAAGACAGCTCCCAGGATATGGTTCAGAATATTATCTATAGCCCTTAAGGAGGAACTAAAAGTCCTTGGCTATGCTTAATGACTAAACTATTATTATTTGGTCTCCTTTGACTGTTTTCCTGTTTCTGCATTATCTCACTTCTCTGATTAAACTTATTCTTTGGCTAAATTTTTTCCACGGACAAAAGGCAGGCTGAGGACGTGGCGGGTAGGTGGGGGGAGTATCATAGGGTCCTGCTCCGTTTCACCATGAAGGAGTACAGAACCCTTTGGAAACCCAGGACAGGCTGCCTAACCTAGCCTAGTGTGGCAGTGGTCAGGGAAGGCTCCTCTGGCATGAGACAGGAAGAGGGGATCGAAGTTACAGCTCATCCTGGAAAAAAACCTTCCAATGGGATGCCCTGACTCAGGAGGTATCGAGAGGGCAGAGCTTGAGTAGAGGATGCTGGGGAGAACAGCTTCCACCCTGGATGGGCTAGAAACAGGTGAAGTAGCACAATCATAAAGAGCACAGGCTGTAGAGACAAACAGTCCTGGGTTCCCTTCCCAGCTCCATCACTTAATAACTGCGGAAATGTAGGCAAGTTGCTTGACTACCATATAAGTTGATATACCCTTAATATATCGTGTATGTATTATTATGCCACAAAAGTCTCTGTCTCTTTCTGTGCTTCGACTTGTGTTACAAAAAGGCGAACTCCTGTTATCCCAGCTTGGTGTGGTGTGTCTCACTCATGCCAAAAGGGAGATGGTGTGTGACGGGCTCTAATAAAGGAGTAAGGAGTGGGGAAATCCTGCCACATAAAAATGGAGTTAACACAAACTGCACAGGTAGGACACATAGAATGTGCACAGTAAATATTTGTTGGGTAGAACTGATGAACAAAATTAGTAAAAGGCACCAAGCACAGTGCCTGACACACTGGGAATTTTCAATAACTACAACTATAAAATTAGTATTATTGGGCTTCCCTGGTGGCGCAGTGGTTGAGAGTCCACCTGCCGATGCAGGGGACACGGGTTCGTGCCCCGGTCTGGGAAGATCCCACATGCCGCGGAGCGGCTGGGCCCGTGAGCCGTGGCCGCTGAGCCTGCGCATCCAGAGCCTGTGCTCCGCAACGGGAGAGGCCACAACAGTGAGAGGCCCGTGTACCGCAAAAAAAAAAAAAAAAAAAAAAAATTAGTATTATTATCAGATGCTTGCTGAGATCTCTCCCATTTAACCACCAAATCTCTAAGGCATGAATGAGTCAGGATCAGGCTCACATCTAGTGGACACTGAAGACCTTCTTCCTTGGGGCCCAGAACAGGGTACCCAGAGGAGCCACTGTGTTTGTGAACCTTCTCCCCCTTCAGTTACCTTCTCCTACTAACTCTGCACTCGTGGGAAGGCAGGACATAGTCCCTAGAGCCTTGGAGAGCACACCTCACATTTCAGACTTTGAATTACCTCTGGGATCAGCGCCTTTGCTGGCATCTTTGCTAGATCTTCACATCTACTCCAGGAGAGAGACAGGCTGGATTCCTATCCACATTCTGCAGGTGAGAAACCTGAGGCTCAGAGAAAGAAGGGAGTCTGCCCCGCTCAGAGGGTGAGTCAGGACTCTGGACCCAAATCCTTAGCTCCTGACCCCCTGGCCAAAGCTAGTTCTTTCCATTTTCCCATTTCTTTTTCATTATTTTCAATCCAAAGGATGATGTTTTTTCAGAGCACAAAATAACACATGCCCATTGTAGAAAGTTTGGACAAAACCAAAGCAGTATAAGAGGGAATTTGATCTCCTAGAGTTAACTGCTCTAAAAAGTTTGAAATAAGTTCCCTCTGTTAATTTTTTAAAAATTTTTTTAGTTTTCTTGTGGTATAATGTATTACAATTTTTTAATTGTTCATTTTTATACACATTTTTATGTGATTGAGAATATTATTGTATGGGCACATTTATATCTTATGATTCACCTAATTTTATATCATAACCAGCCCTACTATGTCACTAAAAACACTTTGTTAACATCTTTTGATGTATGAATCATTTTCCATTTCCATTATTACACCACAGTTACTGAGTATGCAACTTACTGGTGGACACTTTGTTTACAATGTTTCTCTTGTAAATGACGATGAGATGAACATTTTTGTTGAGAAAACTTGATTCTTTTTTTTTAATGCTTTCCTTAGGACTGAGTTCTAGAAGGGGATTGCTGGTTCAACAGGTATCATCTGATCCCTGATGCTCTCACCAGCAGGAGGTGCTCAAAGGAAAGCCCTCTCCAGTTGATACAACTGTCATTCAGAAGCAAAGTAACTTCTAAATTAGTTAAGTAAATTTAATAGAAAAGTGTAATCTTTAACTTTTCAAAATATGTTTTGTATTTTTTTTTTTTTTTTGGCTATGTTGTGTCTTCGTTGCTGCACGCGGGCTTTCTCTAGTAGCGGCGAGCAGGGGCTACTCTTTGTTGCAGTGCGTGGGCTTCTCATTGCGGTGGTTTCTCTTGTTTCGGAGCACGGGCTTCAGCAGTTGTGGCACGCAGGCTCAGTAGTTGTGGTGCATGGGCTTAGTTGCTCCGCAGCATGTGGGATCTTCCCGGACCAGAGCTCGAACCCGTGTCCCCTGCATCGGCAGGAGGATTCTTAACCACTGTGCCACCAGGGAAGCCCACTTTGTATGTTTTGAAACATATTGGTCTTATGTCTGACAGCTTCAGTAGGTGTAAAACTTACTAAATATTCCAGTTGAAATCCAGTGAAGATATTATGGGATCGTGCTAAATTCTCAGGTGCCATTAGAATAAGTTAAATAGCTCCTGTTGAACCTAAGTTACCCAGGTAGCAGAGGTCCACAAGAATAGATCTCAGAGCAACTTTGCCAGCCCCAACCCATCCTCCAAAGTCCAGACTAGAATAACACCTGCCTGCTCAACATCTCTACTTGGATGTACAGTAGAATCCTCAAATTTAATAAGTCCAGAATAGAACTCTCAGTTTCTCAATGCCCCTCTTCCAACTTGCTCCTTCCCCAATTTTTCCCATATAAGTAAATGGGGCATCACCACCCACCTGCTTGCTCAGGCTGAAAACCTATGGATCTTCCTTGACTCTTCTTTCCCTCACCCTCTCCATCCACTGTATCAGGGAGTCCTGTCTGCCTCCTTCAAAATATATACAAATTGAGCCTACTCAGTAGGTGCACATGCTTCCCATTCTTCATGTTTCAGAGCATGTTCCTCCCCAGCTCAAAACCCACCCATGGCATCCTGTCACACTGGGAAAATAAATCCCAATTCCCACACAATCCATGTCCGGTCCACCTCTGCAGCCTTATCTCCCACCACTCGCCCCTCCTTCCCTTCCCTCCAGCCACACTGACGTCCTCCCAAGCTCCTTACTTGACACCAAACTCCCAAGCTCCTTTCTGCCACAAAATCTGGAATGTGCTTTGTCCAGATTGCCAAACTTCGCTCTCCGTCACATCACTCAGGCATCTGCATGAAGCATACCTTCTCACCTACCTAAGATGGACACCCTGCCATTGCTTTCCCTCCCCCTACTACTTTATTCTTCCCCATAACACTCATTACCACCTGACAAGTAATCTCTTCATTTGTTTAGTGACTGTCTCCCCATGTGAATGTCCACTCCATGGGGGAAGGGGCTTCATCTGCTGTGTTTATTACTAACACATGGTGCCCAGCACAGGGCACAGTATAGGACTTAACACATAGCAGTGCTCAATAAATGTTTGTTGAATGTATAAATGAGTGAGTGAGGAAGGAAGCTTTCATTGTGAAGAATGGGCATTAGATTCACTTTGGCTTATAACAAAGAAGAACAAAGAAAAGGTCATTCTCTGCAACTTGAACTACCATTGAGAGGCAATAAACTATAAGGGCTTGGTAAAGTGTACACCACCAGACAAATGGAGATTCTTATCATTACATTAATATGACATCGTGCTAGATGCTGTGTGCTCTGTAAAATGGACAGGACATAGACCCTGCTCTCGTGAATAAAGTCATCAGCCAGTTGAGATGCTCACAGAAGGCTCTTGATCAAGGGAAACAGTTTATTGTAGGTACACTACATTTCTGAGACTATTGGAGACTTTTATTCAAAGAAAGCGTTAAGAAAGTTAATCATTTCAATTTTAAGAATTGAACTCTGAAAATTAATTTTGTTTTCAAACACTAATAAAAATCAGTGTTTATTAAAAAGTAGCTATATATGGAAAAAATGAATACTTTGTTAATAAAGTTTAATTTACTGTAAAGCAAGTAGATCCCATTTCTGGCTTCTCTAGTTGCACCATGAAATTATCTAGCTGCTGTAACTAAACAAGAGTGGCATCTAGTGGCCACTAGCATAAACTACAGCTCCTTGAAAGGTGAAGTCAGAGAGAGCCTGGGTGTCATTTCATTCACCTTGCGGGTTACCAGATTTCCAGATTTCACAGAGGTATAATTTATTTTTAATGGAGACTTTCATGGAGTTGTCGAGATTTTATTTTGTTGAATTAGGATGTTAAACAACAACAATAACAAATACCACCTACTATCTAACAAAAACTAGAACATAATCTCAGAACAAAGGAAATGTACTTCAAATATCAAATATTTAGCTTTATAAAAAATGTTCCACATTGTGTTTTCTTTCTTCAATAGGAAAATGAGACCTGGAAATCTTTATGGACAGGTACCAATGTATAGCCTGGTAATTGGGAACTGGTGCTCAATTGATACGTTCTTTCTACAATAGAGTGTCCTCGGCTTAAGTACTCCCAGCAGTGGAGAGGTGTCCCCCTCCGCTACCTCCTTCCAGCTCTGCTAGATAGGTTTCTCTTTAACTAAGGGTAAAATTGGCAGCCTCCACCCATGGGTCCTGATTTTGGCCTGGGGGGTCTCCATGAAGAAGCCTAAACTCTTTTTTATTTTGACGTGTGAAAGTGGCTCTCAGATCCCCAGCGCTCACCTCTCATGATCTCTTCCCTAGGCTGAATCCCCTTGTTCCTTCAACCAGTACTTATACTCTCAGCTGGCAGAGCAATAAAGTACATTCTATGCCTTCCAGGAGTCTGGTTGCTACAAAGTTAAGATTACAGACATTCCTGAAAAGATCCCGTGAAGGATTAGAAATCTGAAAACTTCTTTCCCCAGGCTAACCAACTCAGCGCAGTAAATAGTTGGCTGGTAGGAAGCGGCAGCACAGCACTGGGAGATCAGCTCCGTGCTTTGCGATGACCTAGAAGGGTGGGATAGGGAGGGTGGGAGGGAGACGCAAGAGGGAGGGGACATGTGTGTGCATATGGCTGATACGCTTTGTTGTGCAACAGTAACTAACACGTATTTTTTGTGAAGCAATTATACTCCAGTAAAGATCTATTAAAAAAAATTTTACTTACTCGTCAACGTTGGCAGACAGGCAGCAGGCACCCAGGGAGCTACAGTCTCTTACGTTACAGATTATATCATTTGCACGTCTAGGTCAAATCTCCTCCCCCAGGCCTCCCGAGTCACTGAATAATGCTGAGTTCTTCCGTCGATCATACTCCATTACTGACCTTTCTAAGTTTCTTGCTAGTGGCCTGTGCTTTACATGGGAACAGATGGGTTAGTCTGCCGTTTAATTCATTTTAGCTGTGAGTGATTGAAAGAAAAGAATAGTACGCCCTCCCTATTTAAGGACGTTTCCCAGACATTGCACTCCACTTTGTTGGCCACTCCTAGCTCCAAGGGAGGCTGTGTTGTTTTTGTGCTAAGAATAAGAATGAAGGGGAGGGATTTCCCTGGTGGTCCAGTGGCTAAGACTCCACGCTCCCAATGCAGGCGGCCCGGATTCTATCCCTGGTCAGGGAACTAGATCCCACATGCCGCAACTAAGAGTCCACATGCCACAACTAAAAAAGGATCCCGTATGCCGCAGCAAAGATCCTGCAAGCCACAGCGAAGATCCCCACATGCCGCAACAAAGACCGACCGCAGCCAAATTAATGAATAAATATTAAAAAAAAAAAAAAAAGAATGAAGGAGAAAACAGGTTGGAGACAACCAGCTATGTTGACGACTAACTTGTACCACGTGTACAAGATCAGACAGAGGTCAGGTGATCACTAATCAATCCTGGTGGTCAGCCTCTCTGGAAAATCACTAAACTTAACAGCAAACTGTATAGGACTCCACACCTAAAATGCCCTAAAATAAGATGAATGACAATGACCAGTGGGCAAAATTGGGACCAATGAAAACATACCCAGTAGAATCATGATCATTCAAACAAATGGGATGTTTTCACCCAGGTTTTCTGGATTAGTGTTTCTCTGCAGAAATTCCTTCCCAGCATTTCTCAGAAATGTAATGTTTTTCCAAAGCCCAAATCCTAATAAAAATAAGTTGAGGAATCTAGAAACCTGAGAAAACTATTCCCCTGTGAGAATTAAAACTTAATGATCAACACAGAGATCTCACTAGTTCAAAGGAATCCACTAATACCAAATCGAAAGCAAGAGTAGAAAACGCAAAAGCATGTATTGGAAAATTAAGGTCGACAGTTCCGGAATGGAATGGGAGCAGGAAGGAGAGATGTTGTCACAATCTAATCAGTCTTGCCTGTGGTGGGGTAGAGCTGGCTCACAAAGGAGAGAGAGAGAGCCGGCCAGTTGTGAGCATCTCTTTCTGACTCTTGGTGACATCACATAGGTAGCTTGAAATTGACCCTAGTGGGAATATTTACACCTCCCCTCAGAAAATGGCAAAAGCTACATATTATGACTCCCCCCCCCCCCCAGGGAGTCAGCTTACCAGCACACACTGGTTACAAGTGTGTGCTTGTAGCCTGGTCTGTTTCTAATAGCAACTCATTTCTACAAATAAAATAAATATTAGTAAGTTCATACACATAGGATATTTATACAAATCCTATGAGTGGTGTCAGAAAAAAATAAACTTTGGAAGCAAAATAAGTCCTTATATTGGCAATTTCAAGAAGTGATTCTGTGTAGTGCTATTAACGTTGCTAGCGGGTCTGAACATTAATACTATACGAAAACTTTCCAATAATGTAGCTGGCATTTCCAAATATTTGAGTATTCACCATAGGCTACAGTTCTTTGTAAATACTTAACAGAAGAGATGCAAAAGATGTGATTGTTGTTGTAGAACACTCCAACATGAAATCAGAAACTGCTCTAAAATCTGAATTGGCAAGAGCAATTTTTTTTTTTTAAACCCAAGCGCTGGATTTATTTGCTGACTATTCATTTTCACATCCCACCCTCTCCACAACTTTCAGTAAAGTAAGGACTACAAAACAGGGGTCTCCAATCAGGTCCAGGCAGTAGCCACCAGCAAGGGCAATATTAAATTCAATGGCAAAATCAAGACTGAGGCAAGCAGACCAAAAAAAAATTATAATTAAAAAAGGAAATGAGCTTCTATGAAGCAACATGCACCCTAACACTCAACTTGAAGACGTTTGGGACACACTCTTAATTCAACCAATATCAATGCAAAATGAAAGTTTTATATGTCTGGAATACCTGTCACAAAGCAAAGATCAAGATTATCTTTAATTCTTGTCTTTTTTAAGTTGGAGCAATTAATTCTTTGTCTTTTTAAAGTTCATTTTTCAAATGATAACTTTTAAATATCAAATGTTTGTGGTATTCTCTTTCAATTTTAAGTGATTTTGTTTGGCATTTATTTGGGGTTAATGTTTCCTTCCTTTTAACGTTTTCTATATCCAATGTCTGTATTAGGTAGAGATCATTTTTCCATGTTATTGAAATAATCTTGTCATAATATATTGATTCATAATAATAACAAACTATAAAACTATGTTATTTACTGAAAACTTCTGAAACTTTTTTTTTTTTTTTTTTTTTTTTGCGGTACGCGGGCCTCTGCGGAGGACAGGCTCCGGACGCGCAGGCTCAGTGGCCATGGCTCACGGGCCTAGCCGCTCCACGGCATGTGGGATCTTCCCAGACCGGGGCACGAACCCGTGTCCCCTGCATCGGCAGGTGGACTCTCAACCACTGCGCCACCAGGGAAGCCCTTCTGAAACTTTTAACATCATTCTATCACAGAAAATTATTCACTGTTTATTATTATGGTCACTCATTATTTAAAAGCATGTAAATAAGTGTTATGAATAGTGCATAATAATTTATGATTTCAGAAATTCTCAAGAATTCCTGGAAATTCCAATTTGTCATTCCTGACTGCTGAACATTAGTATCAGTTGGGAATTTGGAAACATTATTCTGGATCACTGACTTTCAAACTTTCTGAAGCAGCAGACCTTTTTTTAATCAAACAAAATCTACCTTGGAAATAGAAGATATAAAGGAGATAAAAATGAAACTCTGGCTGAAGGAGATGGGAGAATAAGGAGATGTGACTCTGTCCTAAACTTTGAGACCAAATTGCTGAATGGCTTGGGGTTCATCACTTTAGTGTCTCAAGGTCTTAGTTTTCTCATCTGTAAACTACGGTCGATACCGCTCCACTGGGTCCCCGTGCATATCGCAGGAGACAGTTGTGATGATGCTGCAGAAGAGCTTTGCAAACCTGGGACACCTTGTAGAGTTTCAGGTGCTGGACAGACAGAGAACTTCCACACACCTGATCCAGCCCTTGTGCTGTGAGCCTGATGGAAGAGCAAGGACCCCAGACTCCACACCCCACCCTGGCTACTTTCCTAGGACCCTCTCTCTGCCAGTGTCCCTTCCTTTTAAGAGCTGGGGTATCAAGACATAAACAAGACCTCAGATTTACAGTGGGATCAGGCAGCAAAACACAGACATTTTTATTCCTCACATGAAAATTATGAATTATGAAAAGGGGGTTTGAATTTTGAGGAAGTTCCAAGTTCACTGAAACGGGGGCCAGAAAGTTGTATTTCAGTCTGGAACTGCCATACAGTCTAGAGCAATGTCAGGTCCCTCGCAGAACGTCAGGTCACATATCTGTAAAAGGCCAGGCAGGCTAGGATGACTCCACTTTTCCACTCACAGGAGTCATGTTACCTCGTTCCCCAGCTAAGCTCACACAGGAAGAGGAATCAATTTTGTTCATCTGTGTCCAGAGTGTTCCTGCTAAGTGGAGCTCTGGCATTCCTCCGCCCAGAGAGCTCCTTTTGCAAATAACAACAGTAATAGTAAAGTTTGCTCTTTTTAACCTTTGTACCGTCTTTTTAAAAAATAATGTTACATGGACTAAAAAGCAACAAATTCTTGTTAAAATATATTTGAATGATGCAGAAGAATATAAAGAAAACAGTGTTTCCTTCTCCCTCCGAGCCTATCCCTAGTGGTAATCATATCCTTCCAGACTTTTCTCTATGTTTATACAAACACATACACAAAAGTGTAATTTAGGAGTTTTTTGGTTCTTTTTTTTTCCTTAGGAAGAAAGGATGTTTGTTTATTTGCTCCCCCTTTCTTCTTATAAGACCATTCTGTCACTTACTTTTCTTTCTCTATTTTTAGTAGGCAGTTTCCAAGTCAGTACATTTTTATAATGACTATTATTCCATTTTGTGGCTGTACCACAATTTGTTTATATATTTCTCTGTTGATGGTACTTGGATCTTTATAATATTTTGCTATCAAAAATAAAACTGCAAGAACACCCTTGTGTGCTTGTATGGCTGTTTGCACAGGATAGGACTGGGATTGTTGGAGATACATGTCGCGTAACACCTAGCACAGCCTGGCAGTCACCGTGTTGTTACTCTCACCCTACTCATCTGAGAAGTATGATTTCTATCTTCCCATCTTTTTCTCTAAAGTAGTCCAGCCCATCTATCCCCTGAGCCCAACCGCCTTCTTCAACTCTAATACTTGCATCCCCTCAGATGCCACCTTACATGTTCGACAGCCAGAGAAGGGATTCCTGATGGGCAAATTCCAACCTTGGTGAGCACTAATGGTGGAGCCAAGGATACTCTGCTGCTGTAACAAATTACTGCAAACTTAGTGGCTTAAAACAATACAAAGGTACTATCTTACAGTTCTGGAGCCAGAGTCCAAGATGGGACTCACCGGGATTCGTGTCAGAGGGCTGAGTTCCTATCTGGGGACGCTACGTCTGTTTCCTTGTCTTTTCCTTTCCAGCTTCTAGAGGCTGCCCTCATTTATTAGCTACTGTCCTTCATATCACTCTGACCTGACTTTCATGCTTCCCTCTTTCACATTTAAGGACCCTTTTGATTACATTGGACCCATCTGGATAATCCAGAATAATCTTTTTATTGATTGATTTATTGATTTATTTTTGGCTGTGTTGGGTCTTCATTGCTGCGCGCAGGCTTTCTCTAGTTGCAGCGAGTGGGGGCTACTCTTCGTTGTGGTGCACAGGCTTCTCATTGTGGTGGCTTCTCTTGTTGCAGAACATGGGCTCTCGGCACGCAGGCTCAGTTGTTGCAGCACATGGGCTCAGCAGTTGTGGCACGTGGGCTCAGTAGTTGTGGCTCGCGGGCTCTAGAGTGCAGTCTCAGTAGCTGTGGTGCACGGGCTCAGTTGCTCCGCGGCATGTGGGATCTTCCCGGACCAGGACTTGAACCCGTGTCCCCTGCATTGGCAGGCGGATTCTTAACCACTGCGCCACCAGGGAAGCCCCAATCCAGAATAATCTTATTTTAAGGTCAATTGATGAGCCAGTGGAATTCCATCAGCAACTGTAATTCCCTTTGCTGTGTAATATGAGTGGTGGCAGGGCAGCCCCTGCCAGCAGTGGGCCCTGCTATCTCCCTCCACAACAGTGTGGGGCAGAGGCAGGAGGCGGCAGAGGCAGGAGATGCCCTGGCAGGTTTCTCAGCCTTGCCTGAACTGAGGACCGGGGATAAGGATACATACGCTCTCTCAGGAGGCAGAAGGTAGGTGCGTGTCTAACTAAGCCTCTCCCTCAGGCCAGGATGAGTCCCAGGACACTCCTTCTATCCTCCCCAACCCACCCAGACACACCCCTCAGGCCCTGAAGTCCCCGCAGTCACCCTCACATCCAGATCCCAGCGTTTCCTAGAAACTTAGCAACCATCCCCCAACTCCTCAGCCTTTTCTACCTCAACCCTGTGAATTACGCAGAATACGTGTGTGTGTCTGTCTGTCTGTCCTGAGAATTTGTCACCATTTGGGTTTTTATATCTCTTCCTCAGATTGGAGTTGGTTCATTTTATAACTTAGAAAAATTAATTTTGTTCTTTTCCTTTGTTAGTTTCTTGCTTTCTCTTATCCAAAAGCAAACCATTTATTACAAGAAATACAGATAAACAAAAAGGGAAAACATGAAACACACAAACACCCTGCCCACCTGGAGACAGTCACTACTTAACACCTGGGCATATAGCTCTCCACACCCTCTTCTATGCATGTAAGTGTATTTTAACAGAAATAGAATTTTACCACAGGGCACGTTTATAGTTCTCCAATTCCCTCTACTTTTTACTTACTGATATATGATAAATGCCCTTTCATGGTAATGAGTTTAAATTTACCTCATTGTTTTTACACCTGCCTAGTGTTATGTTGTGTCTCTGCTAGGATTTGCCCGGCCCCCCTCTGATTGGTGTTTAGTCTGCTCCTTTCACTCTTACAAATGCACTGGATGAATGCATCTGTATGCGTGTGTGTGTGTGTGTGTGTGTGTGTGTGTGTATAGCAGTGTGTGTCTTTTCAAGTGTCCTGTCCTGAGGGGAGTGGGGACTGGCAGAGCACAATGGCCCTTTTCAACTCCTTGGAACAAGTGGTTTCCTTTAAGGAAGGTACTTTTCCGGAAAACATGTTATTTCAGGGTCTCCTGATTCCAGAATCCAGCCTGTCCCAGAGAGAAACACCAAGCTGCTTGCAGGGTCAGGAGTGTGGAGGAAGGGCAGGCAGAGGGGCAGGGGCTCCTGACAGATGGGTTTCCAGGCTCTTCCCTCCCTCACATGGCCTCTAGACAAGGGGGCAGGATTCTCACCTCCTCTGCACCAGGCTGAGGCCCAGCCAGTGAGTGGCGGGGGCAGCGCTGGGACAGAGCTGGGCAGAGCGGAGCAGGGTTCTCCCTCCCCTTTGTCCTGGGGTGGACCTGGGCGTGGAGAGGCACAGTCCATACCTCTGCAGGAAGGCCTTGGCTGGGCAGCCCAGGGCTGAGGTCTGTTAACCCAGCAGTCCAACCCTTGGCAGAGTTATCTGGGGTGAGGTTTCCTGGGCTGCCTGTTCGAACTGTATATGGCAAAGACCTCTTCCTTCTTCAAAGACAGATCTAGGTGGGTCACGTGTGAGCAAGGCTCTTGTACAGGGAAACCCGGGGCAAATCAGATCCCTGGTGCTCCAGCCTCTCCTTCATCCTGAAGATATGAAATGGGTCGGCTGAGACTTGCAGTCCCCATTTACAGAGGAAAAGGGTAGGTTCACTTTGTGTCTGCAGGTTCTAGCAGCGCTGGGACGCATTGGCCCAGAGCGACCCACAGCGGGGGCTCAGGTCCCTCGGCTGTAAAATGAAGATGAGGGGGTTGCTGTGAGCAAAGACAAGATGAAACGCAGAAAGCATAGTGCCTAGCACACAGTAGGAGTCCAATAAATAAGAACTAGTATTAGCAGAATGAACAGAGAATGCTGCATTTGGAGACTGAGAGATTGGGGGTTCGAGGGCAGCTCCACCCAGACTTCCAGGTGACCTTGAGCAGCCTCTTCCCTCAGCGCCACCAAGTAAACACTCCCGGCTTTGCCAGCCTCCTGGTGCCAGCCTTAGCCTCTGTCTTACACTGCCACCTCCTCCCTTGGGGATAGAGGGGCTCCGTGCTGGCCTGTGATAGAACCCCTCCCTCTTCTTACACAATGGGCTGCACTGGGAGGAATGGCAGGAGCACTTCAGGCCAACACAAACCACTGCATACTCACACACACGCCTGACAACATACACACTCACACCATACAACGCACACACACAGATGCCACACGCACGCACCGCACCCAGACCACACACATTCTCGCCCCCACACACGTAAGAAAAGCAGGACTGTAGGAGCTGCTCCTCCCTTCTCTGGGGCATCATTCCAGGCTCTCCTTGACCCCAGCTCCCCTAGACCCATCTCTGAGCAGATGCTCCTGCTTCACCAAGAAAACAGACTATCTGGCATGATGCCCTCATCTCCCTCCTTCCCCATGCGCCCCACACACAACATGAGCATCTACCCATATCCTCAAGCATCTTTCCCAGCAGCATTGCCCTGCCCGCCACCTGCCATCCAGACCTGACCCCTCGGACCCCCTCCGCGTGCTCCAGCTCCCAGCCCCACCCTTCCGTGGGTCCCTTCCTCGCTGGCGGCTGTCAGTGTCTCCCTCGGCAATCCTTCTCCTTCGGGCCTTCCATATGCTCAACCTCCCTCCCCTTCTTAAAAAGACCAGTAGTAGAGGCTTGCCTGGTGGCGCAGTGGTTGAGAGTCCGCCTGCCGATGCAGGGGACACGGGTTCGTGCCCCGGTCCGGGAAGATCCCACATGCCACGGAGCGGCTGGGCCCGTGAGCCATGGCCGCTGAGCCTGTGCGTCCGGAGCCTGTGCTCCGCAATGGGAGAGGCCACAACAGTAAGAGGCCCGCGTACCAAAAAAAAATGGGCCACAATACATCACCCTGCTTCCCTTCAGATTATCTTCAGTTGTGATCTCCTGCTGACTCAGCTCCCACTGCCTCCACCGCCCCTGCGCACGCACGCGCCCGCGCACACGCACACTACCGTGGGGCTGCTCCCTTCACTCCTCTCAAACCGTTCTCGCCAAGGTCATTGTCAACTGTCACATTGCCTAACCCAAGGCCTGGGTGCTCACCTTCGCTGGCCCCCCTGATGCTTTCAACCAACTGACCCGCCCTCTCTGAGAACCACTCCCTCCCTCGTAGGGTTGTCCGATAAAATACCAGACACCCAGTTCGATTTGAACCTCGGATAGACAACGAGTAATGTTTTAGTATAAGTGTGTCCCCAATACTGCATGGGACCTATGTATACCAAATATTATTTGTTGTCTACCTGAAATTAGAATTAACTGGATGTCCTGTATTTTTATTTGCTAGATCGGGTAACCCTACTCCCCACTTCTTGCCCCCCTCGCTCCCCACCTTCCTGCCCCTTCTCTAGCTGCTCCTCCTTGGCGCCTCCTTTTTGTCAGCCTGCTCCAGGGTGCTGGCCTTGACTGCCTGCCCTTCTCAAACTCCCTGCTTCCCTGGAACAGCCTCTCCCTCACCCTCGGCTCCACCTCCACTGTGGGCCGGCCACCCCCTGAGCCTCCAAGAACCTTCTCTCCAGCCCCTGCTGCAGGGGCCACCTCTCCCCTGTGGCAACAGCAGGTTGCAACGCTGGTGTGTGTGTGTGCGTGCGTGTGTGTGCGTGTGCGTGTGCGTTAGGGAAGACTGCTCCTGCCCAGCCTGACAAGGGAGGCTGCCTCTTTGTTGCCTTCATCTTCTGTTGCCCGGAAACATGCTGGCCAGATGTGGCAAGAAGTGGTTCCCTCAGGAGCTGGCTGTGGCCCAGCCTCGTCTCCTCGCGCCCACTCACGCTGAACTGCTTACTCCCTGCCCGCACGTTCTCTGAACCTCCATTCATGCCGCCATTCCCTCTGTCCCTCCCCCAAACTCTGCTTGCTGAACTGCCAACTTTTCTTCAAGTCCAACTCGAGAGCCACCTCCTCCCAGGTTTCCCTGGGTCTCCCAGCTCTCCCTCCCTTAAGCACCTGTGTTATTTGCACCCTTGTCCAGGTGACTATATTGGGAGTTCATCGAATGCTGGGACCAGGTCTGGTTGACTCCCACATTCCCTGGGCAGGGCCTGGTACACAGTCGGTGCTCAGCCAGTGTTTATTGAATGGAGGAGTGAATGACAATGAGTGAATGAGTGATGAGATGAATGAATGAATGCATGAGTAGATGAGGAAGTAAGGCTAAGTGAGTAGATGGAGTGGGTGGATGGATGGGTGGATGGGTGGGTGGGTGGATGGATGGATGGATGGGTAGATGGATGGGTGGATGGATGGGTAGATGGATGGATGGATGGATGGGTGGATGGATGGGTGGGTGGATGAGTGGGTGGATGAGCGAATGAGCAAATAAGGAGACCTCAGGGCTTGACAGACTGCCCGCCTGCACAGTGAGGCTGCCCCCCACATTGCTTGTTTTCAGAGCTGTGTGAGTCCAGCCTACAGACCTTCCCTCCACAGACCCAGGGAAGGATGTGACCACACGATACAGAGGCAAAGCTCTGGGCCTGGGGTCCTGATACTTGGGTCCAGCTGAAGATGCCCGACCTAGAACAGAGCTAACTCTGCTTGAGATCAGAGAGAGGCTGAGGCCCGCTCTTCTCTCCCCTCCCAGATCTCGCACTGCCGTCTCTGCCCACCTGGAGCTCCTGTGCCCGTTATTTCTTTGTCCCTGGACATGCTCAGCCACCTCTGACTGGTCTGCGCACCTCTGAGAACAGGCCGCACCTGAGCTCCTGTGGAGATGCACCACCCAGGACCCCTTCAAGGAAGGACTTCAGGGCCAGCCTCAGCTGCAGAGCTGCTTTGCCTGAGGTCAAACTTGGGCGGCTGGGGGGAGCACTCACAGACAGCAAAGGTGGGGGAATATTAAGGGCCTGCATCATTATTTGTCTCCTTCCTCTGTCTAATCCTGCTTCCTCCTCCTGCCCTCACACATGCTGATCCCTATAAACATCTGGCACCCCAAACTCTGTCTGGGCTTCACTTTCAGAGAACATGACCTGAACAGTTCACTCCACTCAACTGAGGACCTCCAGGTCCTCCCTGCAGCCGGTACCCTCCACATGCTCTATGAAGGCCCTGCTTGCGGGCTCTAGGGTCCAGAGTGACCAAGACGCGGTCGCCAGGAGCTCCTGTCCCTGGGCTGTGCCTCTTCCCTCCCCATGCTCACCCCACTCCACCTGCCTCCACGCCTCTCCACCAGCCTGACTCTCTCCCTGTCCCCTCACCCTTCTGCACCTCTGCAGCCCTAAGCCTCTCTCTCTGAGAGTCCTTCCTATGGCAGCCACGTGGCCAGAGTGGCCCATCCGGGCACCCTCAGAGGCCAGACCTCCTCTCAAGGTCAGTCCTGCCCCCTTCAACAGGCACGTCCTGGGAGAGTCATTCCTTCAGGGCTGGCTGGAGACACGAGTCAGGAGACTCAGAATTCTGCAGCCTTCAAACCATATGCTAAATATGGCCTGGCATTTATTTCATGGGTACAGAGAAAACAGATTTTCTATAAATAAAAACTGAACATCTATTTATTTGTGATGCAGACAAGAGCTTTGTTACATACTGTCAATATAACATAACATTTTAACTTATTCGAAATTAACTTTCAGTTCTGTCATTTGGAGTTCTATCATTTTTCTATCATTCCTGAGTGACACAGGTCACTTAGTCTCTAAGAATAGAAGTGACCTATAAGAATATAGTAATAAAGTCTCATTCAAAATATGTTTCAAAGTCTTCTTTCTGGCTTTCCTGTTAATAAAACATCTTGTGCTTTCTGTGACTCTATTTTTCTCTTCTGTTTCCTTTTGTGATTCCCCAACCCTGATTCTTGGGAGATCCATAAAAGGATATGCATTTTCAATTATAAAATACATTGCCAGTTCCCAGGAAGCATCCCTTTGGTTTCAGAATTTCAGGGCTGATTTCAGGTAACGGGTAGGAGGCAAATCTCAGGGGTGGGCTCTGCAGGATGTGCACAGGCAAGTAGCAAAATGACTCAATTAGAGGAACAGATAAGTTTGTAAAACTGTCCACTGAGGGCGCTGCTTCCTCTGGTGGCAATAGAACCAGTTTCATAGGCATCCTGGGATAAATTGAGTTAACCAACACTCTGTTCACTATAAAGTCCAGTGATATTTCAGTTCACCGTGAAGCTCAGAAGAGCTGGCCCACCATACCATCCAACTCTGCCCGGTCACTCAAGCTCCGGACCTCTCCTAAGCCCCATCCTGTGGGTTGGGTCCAGCTGAGCTCTCAGGGGTCAGAGCTGACTCCCAGCTGGTCCCATCACCATGGATCTCCCAGACTGGAGGCCACGGCAAGCTGGGATGGGATGGGACAGGGTGTTTTCTGGATACAGGCAGGGAAGGACCGGAATGCCAGGCTTGAAGGAGTGGGTCAACAGAGAAGGCTTGCTGGGGGGGTAGATGAGTCTGACCACCAGCAGAGCAGATCCTGGGAGCTGGTAGGTCTCACATGAAAGTCCAGAAGTCCCGGACACCCGCCACTGGCTGGACATGGTGACCTGGCCCCGTGGAGAGAGAAGCCTCCTGGCGAAACGTGGCCACCGTGAAGCTGGGGCGTAGGCCCCCCTGAGAATCCTGGGTCCTTGAGTCACAGCTGAAACAGCAGAGGATGCAGCTGATGGCCACGGTGACCACGAATAGCACGGCCACCATTCCAATCACTGCCGTTTCCATGGCCCCGTTTGGCCACTGACCCACTGAGCAACCCGGGATGCACTCAGACCTTAGCTCCCCATCCGAAGCGAGGGGCTCTTGGTGATGGCAGGTGCCCTTGCTCCTTCAGCTGCTCTCCCGGTGGTCTTCTAAGAAGATATCGGTCTGAGGCCCTGGCTGGTGCCCCCTCTGGGCCGTTGGGTGCCCCACATGGCTCTACTCCGATCTCAGGGGGTCTCTGTCACTGTTTTCTAAGCCTCGGGCCAGGTTTCTAAGAGCCATGGGCAACTCCCCTGGCAGCTCTGGAAGAAGCACTGTCCTGAAAGATGTGAGCTCAAGACTCCCTGGATGCAGGGGGCTGGAAGGAGAAGGCAGAAGACTTTGCTCAGAGGGAGCCTCACTAACCCGGCCCTCTGATGACGCATATGGAGTTCATGAGTGTTTGTACACTCAGACAAAAGACAAAACACTCCCCGTCCTGTGGATCCGAGATGAGCCCAGGCTCCTCCCCTGGAGGAACCTTGGGCCAGTCCTTGAATCAGCCTATCTGCTGCCTCTCAAACCCCTGGCCCTGTGCTGGGGGCAGGGACGAAAGTGGGGAGGAGGCAACGGCAGCTCTGGGCCAGATGCAGGGAGTGCTGCTAGGAAACAAGTGCCCTTTCATTCGGCCTCCTTTTCTGCACGGGCTGGGAGAGTGCTGTCGAGATAAGGCAGGTCATGCTCCGGGAGGGATATCTGAGCCCTTCAGTAACTACTGTGGGCTCCTTAGTCCCCCTCCCCGGTCTTCTGCTCCAGCCTCCCCGCAGCCCTCCTCGCTGCCTGCTCGTGCTGTGAAAACTTACCCTGGGCTCCGCGAGGGACAGCTCTGGCTGTATGCAGTGCCGTGGGCTCCTGGCCCGGTGGCCACCCCGGGGGCCAGGCCATGGCACACTCATTCCCAGGGTACTGCAGCCTTGGTCCTGCCTGGGACGAGGCTCTGAGATGTCTGAGCAGCTGTGAGCACTTCCTGCATTCCTTCCTCCAATTGTGAGTGAGGGCCCAGGACCCGCACAGCTGCCGGCCCCCTTGGTGACTGCACTCACCCCACCTCAACCCCCATGCACACCCATGCCACTCCAGCCCTGCTCCCTGCCAGGGTGTCCACTTCACCGGCGCAGGGGAGGGGGTGAACCAGGCCCAGGCCATGAGTAAGTCTGCCAGAAGGGGCTCCACCCTGACTGTCGCTCTGTCACAGCCCTTCCACAGCCAACACCTCCTGAGGCCACCACCACTTCCGGAGAGCAGACTGGGTTATTAGCCTCACTTTACCCAACCTTAGAGAAAAGGTATTGTGAGAAACGATAATTCCACGTACTAGACACGGTCAGGCACTGTCTAATATCATGGTTCCAGCAACATTGCGAAGTGATATTATCTCCATTTCAGAGATAACAGGGCCCATAGTCACAGAGGTTAAATGCCCTGCCCAAGGCCTACTGCTGGTTAGTAGTGATAACTAGAGTACCAAATAGTCTAGGAGGGGCTTCCTCCCTTTCCTCTTAGTTCGATGCTCTCTCTAGGTACCACCAGTTCACAGAGCAGTTGCCTCCTTCTACAGTTTTACTGGCCAGAGTGCAAAGGCCCAGGGAGGGCCAAGGCCTAGCCCAGGGTCACACAGCCTGGGTCCTTTGCAATTTCTCCAAGGCCCAGTGAACTTTCTTTGGTACTAGTTGTAGGAAACTGCCTACACACAGAATGGGAGAGTGACAATTCCTAGTAAATGATACCCTGCTAAATCCTCTCTCTTCCCTTTTCTAAGATGACCGGACACCCACACAGAGGAGGAGCCTGGAGCCAGCGGGGGCCGTGACAGGAAGCTGGACACTTTGAATTATTTGTATTAGCTGGGGCGACCAGAAGCAGGAGACAGGAAACACGATGAGCCAATCTGTGACGCCTGTGGTTTCAGACTGAATTACCAAAATCAATCAGTCAGTTTGGGAGATGGAGGGCACCAGGGGAACTGCTTGTCCTAAGGGTTTATTCCAGGTATTTTCTCTTCTTGTGACTTTTGTAATCCTATGATAGACAGTCCCTGCCTATGAGCCCCAGACGCAATGGGGCTCCCAAAGATGTCTACCACTTAGGCACACATCTGTCCTCCCAGCATCCATCACTGTCTACTGGTCAGAAGAAAGACCACGCCCCGTACATTCCATATATATTTTTTTATTTTCTTTTGGCCTTACCACGTGGCATGTGGGATATTAATTCCCCCACTAGTGATCGAACCTGCACCCCTTACAGTGGAAGCTCAGAGTCTTAACCACTGGACCACCAGGGAAGTCCCCCATACATCCCACTTATATTAACAAGGGAAAAGGTGATGGCAGGCATCCTGGTTCTCCCAGAGGATGCTCAAAGCCACACTTAGGAAAGACAGGCCAGCCAAGGCTGACATGGGGCTCTGCAGAGGGATGGGGGGCGTGGTCCAAGCCAGCAGGCTACAGACCTCCACACACCCCCAACACTGGGGAGATAGGGTAGGAACACAAGCCCCCTCAGCAAGGCCCCAGGAGCTCAACGGCCTAATCCTTGCAGGGTCCTACTGCTATACCTGGTGTCCCTGAAGCCCCAAGCTTCTGGCAGTGGTTATTCCAAGCACATTTACTTTTCTAGAGAGCGTGAAGCTCTGGGAATCTTTCCTGACCATCTGTTGTGTGGACTGGTCCCACCCTGGGCAGTGGGGAGCACTCAAAGAGTTCTCAGTCCTATGAAGGCAGGGGCCTTTGAATCTTGCCGTAAATCTCTAGGGAAAGAGAGTGTGTTCAGTGTGCCAAGAGAAATAACGATAACAACAACAACAATAATAATAATAAATTGGAAACCCATAGGAGTGAGTAACAAATTCGTCTTGGGCAAAGACACAGAGAAGGGAAGGTGCAGGGTTTTCTGAGCCTGAGGACTGGAGCAGTGCGGATAGGACAAAAGGAACACGAGTAGGCACAAAACAGACCAGCGGGCCTTGAATGGCCAACCAGGAGGCAGAGACTTTGTTCTAAGGACAGTGAGGAGGCTACAGTGTGGGGACGCTTCACAAAGGGGCAGGGCTGGAGGTAGGCAGCCCAGAGGGCCTGCAGCAGGAGTCCAAGCTGGGGATGAGCTCAGGGCAGCCATAGGGGGAGGCGAGGGGAGGCAGGTTCAAAAGGCACCGTAGACCCTGATCCACTTTCCCAAGCCTGCAGTCTAGTCCAGCTCTCAGTGTGAATTTGCCTCCCTCTCCCCCTTCCACCCCTTCCCATCCCAGCCCTCACAGAGAATCCACCAGGAAATAGAAAAGAAACAGGACATTCTGTTCCAGTGAGTCAGTCACCAGGCCCCGGGACTTTCTGGCCTGTTCTCCAGCCCCTCCCCACCACCTGGCCTGGCCCCCAAGCCTCTCCCCCTCCACTTCCCACCCTGGCTCACAGGACTTCCTTCCTCAGGGAAGGCCTCAGAACAAGATTTCCTTCCTCACTTTGGAATTCCGTCAGCTGTTCTGGGGTATTTGGGAACAGGCCTCCAGGCTTTGGCAAGAAGTTTCTGTCATCTATCCCATTTTAGGGAAGAGGAAACTGAGACTCCCTTGAGGTGAGCACTCTCCCAAGGCCACCCAGCACCACACCCTCCCTCCCAGACACAGCGCCAGCCACACCCAAGCACAGGAGGGGTCAGGCTGGCTGGAGACTCAAGGCCTGGATAAGAAACCCTGACCCAGTTACCAAAGAAACATTAATTCAGCACAGCCCATGGAAGGGGGCTTCTGCAGTTCCAGAGCGCAGTCTGGGCAGGGCTGCCTGCAAACCCTAACCTCCCTCTCATCAGAGCTCAGGCCCCAGGCCTTCTCACCTACTGTCCTCAGAGCCCTGCAGAGCCGCCAAATCTCCCCCGCTGCAGGGCCCGCACCAGGCACTTGGTCCCACCGGAGAGGAAGGTCCTGGGCGAGGCAGACATAGGGCTGGCCACTCCCTCCCTCCCACTTGAGTTACAATCAAGAGCCTCTTCACAAAAGCTTCTTAGTGGTTTTTATTTTCTTGTATTAAGGGACCATTGACTTGACTGTGCAGCCTCAAGCTACCTTCTGCAAATGAAAGGGCGTTACCAGGGTGCCTCCCAGCTACCGCCCTGGCCAGAGGCCTGGTTGTTCAGAGAGAGCAGGGTACACCTTCTGTGCATCCCCACACCCCTGTGCACCTGCACCAGACTGGCCGTCACTTCTGGTGCCCGTTGGGACTTACAGTCACAAGGTGGTGTCCGCCCCCGAAGGACCACCACCACCCCTGCTCTCAGCCCCGTCAGGGCCACCCCTGGAGCTCTTCAGTCCTCTGCCTCCGTAGCACACGGGGCACAGTAGGCGAATGAAGCCCAGGCAGGTCCCAACATTCACCGCCGAGAGGTGCCCTTCTGCACGGGAACCTCGGGGTCCCCGCATCCTGGTGATGGTGGGGCAGGCTGCCATTCAGGCATCAGTGGCGGCCTCGCTGGGCCTGATGGGCGTGGTGAGCATGGTGGCGGGCGAGGTGATGGTGGTGATGGAGGGTCGCATGGGGCATGTGAGGCACACGGCCAGAATAACGGAAATGGTGCAAGCGTCCCAGGTGGCCCCGGCCTGAGGAGATCGGAGGCTGGGCCCACCGGACTCGGTTTCTCCTTGCAGCAGGGTGGTTCCTCTCCACGTCAGGCTCCTCCTGTCTGCAGTACAAGCAGGCGGCCAGCAGCAGCAGCAGCAGCAGCAGAGCCACAGCAGCGCCTATGATCAAGCCCACGAGGGTCGTGCTCCCCAGGAGGCCCAGCATCTGGGAGTTGACAGCGGCCTCCGCTCGGTGGCTCCTCGCTGCTTCCTCCCCTTCGGCAGCCTCTGCTCAGCCCTCACAGTCACTGGACTTTGTTTTCTCAGCTCCTGTGGGCTGGAGAGCAGCCAGGGAATGTGGGTGCAGCCTCTTTGGGCTGGAGCTGCCAGCCAAGGGGAGGCCTGGCCACTATTAGCTCTGGGGAGGCCCACAGCGAGGCTTGGTCGGGACCCAGAGGAGCTGAAAGGAGGGGCTGCGGGGTGGGGAGGGGCCAGAGGCTGGAGATAAGAGTCTAGGCCCCTAATCCTGCTGTTTGGCCAAGTGACTGGGCCAGCTCTGTCCCCTCCCTGGGCTCCCTCCTCTCTTAGAGAGAGCACAGCACATGGGTTCTCAAACCACATGACTCACTTGCCCTGTGATTGTGCACAAGTTTCCTAAACTCTCTGTGCCTCAGTTTCCTCATCTGTAAGATGGCTCATTAGAGCATATTTCCACGTAGAGTTTTCTGAGGATTCAAGGAGTTAAGATTTATAAGGCACTTAAACCAGGTCCTGACACGTTTGCCACTGATATTAAGGCAGTAGAGTTTGCACCAGTCGACTTGGGAGACCTCGTGCCATCTGAGAGTCTGCGGCTCCCTGTCCTGCAGCCCACAGAGGCCTCCTGGACTAGTCAGGTTCTATTGTGCAATTGTTCCACACTTTAGGAGCTCAGGCAGGCCCCGCAGGCAGGGTTTTATCATCCAGGGAAGCTGAACAACTGTCTCTGCGTCCTCGGTCCTACTGGATCTGGGAGCTAAGAGGGTCTGGGTGTTAGCCCAGGGCTGCAGGAGGCAGGAAGGAGGCTGCTGAGGTCAGAGAGGGCCCAGTGCCAGCCTCCTGGCTTCCAACCAACAGGCTCAACTGGCCATAAACAGCAGGCCCTTGCGCCACCCCAGCCTCCCTGCCCAGCAGTTGTGAAACGCCATTCCTGCCTGGGGGAGAATTTACAGACGGGGCAGGACCTGAGCAGTTTCGCATCCCTCTCCCCCTCCTGGTCCTGAATCCTCTGTTCATCTAGACAAGCACTTACCCATCCCACCCACATGTCCAGGGATGGGCGTCCACTATCTCCCTGGGCAGCCCCTTCTGCTGTGGGCTTGTCAGACTGTTCTCACAGCTCTTCCTCACACGTGGCAGGGCCTCCCCGAAGCCCCAGCTCTGCATCTCCATCCCGAGACCATGGATGCCCGGGGGCCCTCCACAGTGAGCCCACCTCTGTGGGACCTTGGACAAGCCCCTCCCCTGCAGCCTGTTTCCTCCTCTGGAAAAGTGCCAGGGCAAGAGGTGACCTCTGGGGACCTTCCCTCTGACCTCAATCTGAGATGAGCTCTCTCAGGGAAGCCCCAAACCCTTAAGGCAAAGCTCCTCTGGATGGAAAAGCCAAGCATTCCCTTCAACCAAATTGGGCTCTCGGGGCAGTGGGTCTAATGAGTCCTGGGGCTTTTACCCTGGGGTGGGGGGCGTGGAGGGAGGAAGCCACTTGAACTTTTAATGATGCTCAAGTGAGAACTCCCTCCTGTGGCTTCTAGAGGCCTGCGAGCCCAGCTGCCTTCCCTGGGGGCCTGTTAAGGAGGGAAGTGTGCTGGAAGGAGGAGGAGGAAGCCAAACAGAACTTTCTCCTTCTTGGGAGCTTCTCCAAGGAGACTCCCACCCCACACCAGCCACGGGAGGGGGGCAGGGCCCGGCAACTGGCAGAACTCCAGTCAGCACTAAGGGCCTCTTGGAGTCACACAGACCCAACCCTCACTGAGAGCCAGAGAAACTGAGGGAGGGGACTTGCCTAAGGTACCCCAGCCTTGTGGGCTATTCTAGACAGCAAATAATCAAGACAGCACGATTCCTGGAGTGAGGGGGGCTCCAGAGTGAGAGCTGAGATCAGCTGAGGACCATCCACAGAGATAACAAGGAAAGGGTGTGTGGATTTGGATGACTTTGGGTGGGGGCAGGGAATTGGGGGAGCTCCCCCATCCTACACACACATACACACACATTTATTTTCTTAAGTGCAGGGTCACTCCCCATCTGGACAGAAGATACAATCCCAAGGTGGGCATTTGATTTGAAGTTTTGGGCACTCGGGAAGGTGTTGAGAGCACGGTCCTCCACGACGTCACAAGTGACTGAGACCTCCTTGGAGGGCTTGCAGGACTGATGACCTTAGAGGATGTGTGGCTGTGTCTAGGGATTCCCTGCCTCAGAAAAGCTGTCCTGTGGCGTCGCTGTATTTCTCCCTTAGGGTCAGGGCTTCTGCACGCTCTACAAACAGCCTTCCAAGATAAGGGGCCAGAGTTCCAGACAATACATACGGCTGATGGGTCAAGACTTTTGGAGTTCATATCATTAGCTTCATGCCCATGCTCTCCAGGGTGCACAGACCTCTGCATGGACTTGCACACATGCACACATGTGTACACTTGTAAACCAACATTGCACTGAGAGCAAACTCATGCACCAAGAGTTGTGTGTGCACACACTTATACACAAGTGCACAAGGGCACACAAGTTCCCTACAAGCTCACAAACTTGTGCTTGTACTGGCTGCAAGTGGTTTTCGGTTGTCCCAAGACAGCAACCATTGTTTTCACTAATTGGTGGCACCACCTAGCGGTGACACTGTAAATAAATCAGTTTTGTATTCGGACCTGTCAAAAGTTATAGTTGCCTGGGGCTTACCTGGTGGCGCAGTGGTTGAGAGTCAGCCTGCTGATGCAGGAGATACTTCGTGTCCTGGTCGGGGAAGAATACCACGTGCCGTGGAGCGGCTCGGCCCGTGAGCCACGGCCGCTGAGCCTGCGCGTCTGGAGCCTGTGCTCCGCAACAGGAAAGACCACAACAGTGAGAAGCCCGCGTACTGCAAAAAAAAAAAAAGGAACATTTTTGTTATGTTTAAATAGAGAATCGCATGCAGAAATACAATCAAGGAGGTTTTTTCGTGGGGGGCAGAGTCAACATGGCGGACTAGGAGGACGTGGAATTCGCGTCTCCTCGCAACTAGGGCACCTACCAGGCACTGGTGGGGGACCACTGACACCTAAGGGAATGGGAGGAACCCCCAGCAACCGGGTAGGACCTGGGCGTTGGGGGGAGTGAGGGGGTAGGAGAAGTGGAGGTGGGATGGGACCGGGGCCCCTGAGGGGCGGCTGGGGGAGGGGAAGGGATCCCATGCCCAGGGGGGAAAGGAAGGGACCATTGGGAGCACAAAGGATCAAAACGGAGCATGGCCAGCATTTCCCATGCCCACTCGGGCCCCTGGGAGCCTGCTGAGAGCCCAGGCCTGATCCTCTGCCCACCGAGGCCCCCTCCAGCCACGCGGGTCCTAAGGGAGTGGGAGGGAGAGAAGGCGGAGCAAAAGTAAAGGCCGGACCTACGGGACAGGCACCCCTGAGGGGTGGCTGGGGGAGGGGAGGAGTTCCTACACCCAGCGGGACCCACCCACGGTTAGGGGTCCAGCGGGGACAGGGGAGACCCTGTTTGGGGGCAGAGGAACGGAAGGAAACACAGCCAACACTTTCCCTGTCCACTTAGGCACCGGGGAGCCTGTTGGGCTCCCAGGCCTAATCCTCTGCCCTCGGAGCCTCCCTCCTGCTGTGCCTCTACACCCCCACCCAGGGCCCTACCTCTACACTCAGAGGTAGCCCCTCTGAGACCCCCTCCAACCATGCTGGGCCTAAACCCCACCCACACACCCTCACCCAGGGCCTTACCTCTAACTCCGGAAATCCACACTCCATAAGCCCCCTTTTCGATGTGCTTCCTCTTCCCTTCCGGGCAGGTCCTAAGCAGAGGCCCCACCCCACGCTTGAAAGTCACCCCACCCCTCGCCTAGGCCCCACCCATCCTAAACCCCGCCCCTACCTAAGTTCCACCCCACCCCCCTGCCAAAACTACACCGCCCATAGCCAAGGCTTTTTTTTTTTTTTTTTTTTTTTTTTTTTGCGGTACGCTGGCCTCTCACTGCTGTGGCCTCTCCCATTGTGGAGCACAGGCTCCGGACGCGCAGGCTCAGCGGCCATGGCTCACGGGACCAGCCGCTCCGGGGCATGTGGGATCTTCCCGGACCGGGGCACGAACCCGTGTCCCCTGCATCGGCAGGCGGACTCTCAACCACTGTGCCACCAGGGAAGCCCAAGGCTTTTTTTTTTCTACTTTTAGGTTGGGGTTCTGTTTAACCTTGTTGCTGTTGTTGTTTATATTTTTATTTTTTCTAATAAATCTTTTATTTTTCTAATTTTATTTTATTCTTTATATTTTGTTATTGTTCTGCTCCTTTTGGCTTGTTCCCCCGTTTTTTTTTCTTTTCTCTGTTGTGGTTTTATTTTACTTTGTTGAAGTTGTTTCAATTATATTTTTATTTTTCCTAATATATTTATTCTTTCTAATTTTACTTTTTTTTTTATGCTTTGTTATTGTACTGCTCCTTTTTTCCTTTTTCTTTTCCTTTTGTTTTTTTGCCACGCCATGCAGCTTGCAGGATCTTGGTTCCCAGGCCAGAGGTCAGGCCTGAGCTCCTGTGGTGGGAAAGCCAAGCCCAAACCGCTGGACGAACAAAGAACCTCAGACCCCAGGGAATATTAATCGGAGTGAGGTCTCCTGGAAGTCCTCATCTCGGCACCAAAACCCAGCTCTACCCAACGGCCTACAAACTCCAGTGCTGGATGGCTCAGGCCAAACAATCAGTAAGACAGGAATACAGTCCCACCATCAAAAAAAAAAAAGTGAAATGACAAAAAAATATGTTACAGACGAAGGAGCAAGGTAAAAACCTGCAAGACCAAATAAATGAGGACAAAATAGGCAACCTACCTGAAAAAGAATTCAGAGTAATGATAGTAAAGCTGATCCAAAATCTCAGAAACAGAATGGAGAAACTACAAGAAATGTTAAACAAGGATCTAGAAGAACTAAAGAACAAACAAACAGTGATGAACAACACAATTACTGAAATTAAAAATACTCTAGAAGGAATCAGTAGCAGAATAACTGAGGCAGAAGAATGGATAAGTGAGCTGGAAGATAAAATGGTGGAAAGAACTGCTGGGGAGCAGAGTAAAGAAAAAAGAATGAAAAGAATTAAGGACAGTCTCAGAGACCTCTGGGACAACATTAAACGCACCAACATTCGAATTATAGGGGTCCCAGAAGCAGAAGAGAAAAATAAAGGGGCTGAGAAAATATTTGAAGAGACTATAGTCGAAAACTTCCCTAACATGGGAAAGGAAATAGTCAATCAAGTCCAGGAAGTGCAGAGAGTTGCATACAGGATAAATCCAAGGAGAAACATGCCAAGACACATATTAATCAAACTATCAAAATTTAAATACAAAGAAAGAATATTAAAAGCAGCAAGGGAAAAGCAACAAATAACATACAAGGGAATCCCCATAAGGTTAACAGCTGATCTTTCAGCAGAAACTCTGCAAGCCAGAAGGGAGTGGCAGGACATATTTAAAGTGATGAAAGGGGAAAACCTACAACCAAGATTACTCTACCCGTCAAGGATCTCATTCAGATTTGACAGAGAAATTAAAAGCTTTACAGACAAGCAAAAGTTAAGAGAATTCAGCACCACAAAACCAGCTCTACAACAAATGCAAAAGGAACTTCTCTAAAGAAGACACACAAGAGAAGAAAAAGACCCACAAAAACAAAAACAAATCAATTCAGAAAATATTAGTAGGAACATACATATTGATAATCACCTTGAATGTAAATGGATTAAATGCTCCAACCAAAAGACACAGACTGGCTGAATGGATACAAAAACAAGACCTTATATATGCTCTCTACAAGAAACCCACTTCAGACCTAGGGACACGTACAGACTGAAAGTGAGGGGATGGAAAAAGATACCCTATGTAAATGGGAATCACAAGAAAGCTGGAGTAGCAATACTCATATCAGATAAAGCAGACTTTAAAATAAAGAGTGTTACAAGAGATAGTGAAGGACACTACATAATGATCAAGGGATCGATCCAAGAAGAAAACATAACAATTATAAATATTTATGCACCCAACATAGGAGCACCTCAATACATAAGGCAAATGCTAACAGCCATAAAAGGAGAAATTGACAGTAACACAATAATAGTGGGGAACTTTAACCCCCAACTTACACCAATACACAGGTAATCCAGACAGAAAATAAATAAGGAAACACAAGCTTTAAATGATACAATAGACCAATAGACTTAATTGATATTTTTAGGACATTCCACCCCAAAGCAGAAGAATACACTTTCTTCTCAAGTGCACACAGAACGTTCTCCAGAATAGATCACATCTTGGGTCACAAATCAAGCCTTGGTAAATTTAAGAAAATTTAAATCATATTGAGCATCTTTTCCAAACACAACACTATGAGATTAGAAATCAGTTACAGGAAAAAAATTGTAAAAAACACAAAAACATGAAAGCTAAACAGTGCACTGCTAAATAACCAAGAGATCACTGAAGAAATCAAAGAGGAAATAAAAAAAATACCTAGAAACAAATGACAACAAAAACATGACAACCGAAAACCTATGGGATGCAGCAAAAGCATTTCTAAGAGGGAAGTTCATAGCAATTCAAGCTCACCTGAAGAAACAAGAAAAATCTCAAATAAACAATCTAACCTTACACCTAAAGGAACTAGAGAAAGAAGAACAAACAAAACCCAAAGTTAGTAGAAGGAAAAAACCATAAATATCAGAGCAGAAATAAATGAAATAGAAACAAAACAACAGCAAAGATCAATAAAACTAAAAGTTGGGGCTTCCCTGGTGGCACAGTGGTTGAGAGTCCGCCTGCCGATGCAGGGGACATGGGTTCGTGCCCCAGTCTGGGAGGATCCCACATGCCATGGAGCGGCTGGGCCCGTGAGCCATGGCTGCTGAGCCTGCGTGTCCGGAGCCTGTGCTCCGCAACGGGAGAGGCCATAGCAGTGAGAGACCGCGTACCACAAAAAAAAATAAAAATAAAAGTTGGTTCTTTGAGAAGATAAACAAAATTGATAAACCTTTAGCCAGACTCATCAAGAAAAAGAGGGAGAGGACTCAAATCAATAAAACTAGAAATGAAAAAGGAGAGATTACAACTGACAGTGCAGAAATACAAAAGATCATAAGAGACTACTACAAGCAACTATATGCCAATAAAATGGACAACCTGGAAGAAATGGACAAATTCTTGAAAAGGTACAACTTTCCCAGATTGAACCAGGAAGAATTAGAAAATATAAACAGACCAATCACAGGTAATGAAATTGAAACTGTAATTAAAAATCTTCCAACAAACAAAAGTCCAGGACCAGATGGCTTCACAGGTGAATTCTACCAAACATTTAGAGAAGTTAACACCTATCCTTCTCAAACTCTTCCAAAAAGTTGCAGAGGGAGGAACACTCCCAAACTCATTCTATGAGGCCACCATCACCCTGATACCAAAACCAGACAGATATCACAAAAAAAGAAAATTATAGACCAATATCACTGATGAACATAGACGCAAAAATTCTCAACAAAATACTAGCAAACAGAATTCAACAACACATTAAAAAGATCATACACCATGATCAAGTGGGAGTTATCCCAGGGATGCAAGGATTCTTCAATATATGCAAAACAATCAATGTGATACACCATATTATCAAATTGAAGAATAAAAACCATATGATCGTCTCAATAGATGCAGAAAAAGCTTTTGACAAAATTCAACACCCATTTATGATAAAAATTCTCCAGAAAGTGGGCATAGAGGGAACCTACCTCAACATAATAAAAGCCATATATGACAAACCCACAGCAAATATCATTCTCAATGGTAAAAAACTGAAAGCATTTCCTCTAAGATCAGGAACAAAACAAGGATGTCCACTCTCATCACTATTATTCAACATAGTATTGGAAGTCGTAGCCACAGCAATCTGAGAAGAAAAAGAAATAAAAGGAATACAAATTGGAAAAGAAGAAGTAAAACTGTCACTGTTTGCTGATGACATGATACTATACATGGAAAATCCTAAAGATGCCACCAGAAAACTACTAGAACTAATCAATGAATCTGGTAAGGTTGCAGGATACAAAATTAATGCACAGAAATCTCTTACATTCCTATACACCAACAATGAAAGATCAGAAAGAGAAATTTAGGAAACAATCCCATTTACCATCGGAACAAAAAGAATAAAATACCTAGGAATAAACCTACCTAAGGAGGCAAAAGACCTGTACTCAGAAAACTATAAAACACTGATGAAAGAAATCAAAGATAACATAAACAGATGGAGAGATATACCATGCTCCTGGATTGGAAGAATCAATATTGTGAAAATGACTATACTACCCAAAGAAATCTACAGGTTCAATGCAATCCCTATCAAATTACCAATGGCATTTTTCACAGAAATAGAACAAGAAATCTCACAATTTGTATAGAAACACAAAAGACCCCGAATAGCCAAAGCAATCTTAAGAAAGAAAAACGGACCTGGAGGAATCAGTCTCCTTGACTTCAGACTAAACTACAAAGCTACAGTAATCAAGACAGTATGGTACTGGCACAAAGACAGAAATATAGATCAATGGAACAGGATAGAAAGCCCAGAGATAAACCCACGCACATATGATCACCTTATCTTTGACAAAGGAGGCAAGAATATACAATGGAGAAAAGACAGTGTGTTCAATAAGTGGTGCTGGGAAAAATGGACAGATACATGTAATGGAATGAAATTAGAACACACCCCAACACCATACACAAAAATAAACTCAAAATGGATTAAAGACCTAAATGTAAGGCCAGACAGTATAAAACTCTTAGAGGGGGACTTCCTTGGTGGCACAGTCATTAAGAATCCGCCTGCCAATGCAGGGGACAGGGGTTCGAGCCCTGGTCCAGGAAGATTCCCACATGCCACGGAGCAACTAAGCCCATGCACTACAACTACTGAGCCTGCGCTCTATAGCCTGCGAGCCACAACTACTGAGCCTGCGTGCCACAACTACTGAAGCCTGCAAGCCTAGAACCTGTGCTCTGCCACAAGAGAAGCCACCACAATAAGAAGCCCACACACCAAAATGAAGTGTAGCCCCCGCTCGCTGCAACTAGAGAAAGCCCGCACACAGCAACGAAGACCAAACACAGCCAAAATAAATAAATACATTTATTTATTTATTTAAAACAAAACAAAACTCTTAGAGGAAAACACAGGCAGAACCCTCTGTGACATAAATCACAGCAAGATCCTTTTTGACCCACCTCATAGAGTAAGGGAAATAAAAACAAAAATAAACAAATGGGACCTAATGAAACTTAAAAGCTTTTGCACAGCAAAGGAAACCATAAAAAAGACGAAAAGAGAACCCTCAAAATGGGAGAAAATATTTGCAAACAAAGCAACTAACAAAAGATTAATCTCCAAAATATACAAGCAGCTCATGCAGCTCAATATCACAAAAGCAAACAACCCAATCCAAAAATGGGCAGAACACCTAAATAGACATTTCTCCAAAAACATACAGATGGCCAACAAATAAATGAAAAGATGCTCAACATCACTAATCATTAGAGAAATGCAAATTAAAACCACAATGAGGTATCACCTCACACTGGTTAGAATGGCCATCATCAAAAAATCTAGAAACAATAAATGCTGGAGAGGGTGTGGAGAAAAGGGAACCCTCCTGCACTGTTGATGCGAATGTAAATTTATACAGCCACTATGGAGAACAGTATGGAGATTCCTTAAAAAACTAAAAATAGAGCTACCATATGACCCAGCAATCCTGCTACTGGGCACATACCCTGAGAAAACCATAATTCAAAAAGAGACATGTACCACAATGTTCATTGCAGCTCTATTTACAATAGCCAGGACATGGAAGATGTGGCACGTATATACAATGGAATATTAGCCATAAAAAGAAATGAAATCGAGTTATCTGTAGTGAGGTGGATGGACATCGAGTCTGTCATACAGAGTGAAGTAAGTCAGAAAGAGAAAAAGAAATACCGTATGCTAACACATATATATGGAATTTTAAAAAGCAGTACCGATGAACCTAGTGGCAGGACAGGAATAAAGACTCAGACATAGAGAATGGACTTGAGAACACAGGGGGGAAGGGGAAGCTGGGATGAAGTGAGAGAGTAGCATTGACATATATACACCACCAAATGTAAAATGGATCGCTAGTGGGAAGCTGCTGCATAGCACAAGCAGATAACTCGATGCTTTGTGACGACCTAGAGGGATGGGATAGGAAGGGTGGGAGGGAGGGTCAAGAGGGAGGGGATATGGGGATATATGTATACATATCGCTGATTCACTTTGTTGTACAGCAGAAACTAACACAACATTTTAAAGCATTTATACTCCAATAAAGCTGTGAAAATAAATAAATAAATAAAACAGGTGGATTTTTAAAAAACAAAAAGAAGGTTCATTTTGCTTAATTTATGTGGAACCCAAACCTCAAATGGATTAATATAACCAAGCTGGTGCAAACGATTTTCAACATTTGATTTGGATATTTTGAGTGTGTTGGCTACCTCCTGCATGGTATAACACTGATTGTTCTCAGTTAATATCTCAATTTGATCGCTATCAACTTCAACTGGTCTACCCGACCATGGAGCATCATCCAGCGAGAAATCTCCAGCACGAAACTCTGCAAACCACTTTGAACACATTTGATCAGTCACAGCACCTTCTCCATACACTGCACACAATTTTTTTCTGCATTTCAGTTGCATTTTTACCTTTCTTGAAATAATAAAGCTTAATATGCCAAAAATGTTGTTTTCTTCCAGTTTCAATATTAAAATGGTTGTACAAAAATTCACCAATTTTGGTAAGTTTTTTTAAAAATGCATGCTGATATGACAGCTCTCACAATACAATCTAACAAAATTGTTTTGAATGAAGTTAGAGCCAACAAAGTGCTACTACAGACATCATATGGAAAAAACCAAACGAACCTTTTGACTAACCCAATAATCGCATATCTAGAAAACTTTAAAGAATATGCTGGAAAACTATTCACACTAACAAGAGTTTAGTGAAGAAAAATTTTAAATAAAAATATAAAAAGCAGTGACTTTCCTATGTAATAGCAATAACAAATTCAAAAACAATAGAATAAATATATCAGTAAAATTGGCAACAAAAATTATAAAATGTCTAGGCATAAACAAGGGTACTAATGGGCAGAAAAAAGACACCATGTTGCTGAGGGCCGTGAAGGAAAACCTGAGTAACTGGAATGACGCATGTGTGTCTGACCAGGAAGAGCACCTATCGTAAGTCGCACAAAGCTCAGTGAATACTAATCACGTGATCAATATTTACAGGTATCTGTTGAATTTACTGTTAAATGTGATAAAGGTAATTTTCGCAAAGTATTAACGCACTGTTTTATTTTGCCTTTCTAAATATGTGAGCTTCTTCCTAGTTCATCCAGGGCCTCCATCTGGAGAGAGATTTGAATTATTACAGAAAGAGTACAAAGAGAAGGAGTTACTATGCAATCTTTGACATTTAAAGTAGGCCTTTGTCTTGCAAGTCAAGCTGTTTTCCTGAGAGGATCTTCTAAATCCTTTTTTCTCCCCCTTTCAACATACAGTAAGTCCCCTACATATGAACCTTCAAGTTGTGAAATTTCAAAGATGTGAACGTGCGTTCCATCAATGTCAGGCATGAGTGAAATTGCAGCTTGCCCTCCGTCTCCTATTGCTGACGATCCTTCACCTCTACCATCTCCCACCTCCTCTCCCTCCTCCAGTCAGTAACTCTTCGTGCCTGTTCACTGGATGCCAGCCCCTGCATGCCAGCTCTTGTGCTGTACTACTGTACTTCTCAAGGTACTGGACTGTAAGATTAAAAATGTTCTTTATTTTTTGTTTTTTACATATTATTTGCGTGAAAAGTTTTATAAACCTATTACAGTACAGTCCTATATAGCTGATTTGTACTAGCTAACTAGGCTAACTCTGTTGGACCTACAAAAAATTGGACTTACGAATGTGCTCTCGGAACGGAACTCCTTCATGCGTAGGGGACTTACTACTGAATGGAGAACCAAGCTGAGGACGCAGCCCGTGGAGTTCCCTCATAATGCAGAAAGCCACTCCATCCCACTGGTGACAGCTGAGTAGCAGAGGTTTGACGCTCTCAGGAAGATAAAGGCCATGATATCCAGGGCCAGGGGAAGCCTGGTCTCTTCTGGCCCCACGTGATGATGGAAAGGAGAAAGGATAGAGAAGAAAGAGGAAAGAAGTATGAAATTTGTGAGGCAGCCCCTGGGGAACTCCCAAAACAAATGAATAGACTGCAGAAGGATGGGTTAGAGATGGATAAACTGAGACACTGATGTTACTTGGATGGGAAATATGGGCTATAAACTCTGGGAATTCATGAAAATGTGACCCCATTTGTGCATTTGGGGCAGTTAATGCTGGGAATGTTCATGTTACAACTGTAAACACACATAGGCAAAGGGCTGAGTTGCTCCCAGTGTCATAACAGTGTTCCCCTCTGATAGGGTTATAGGGGATCAACTTTTATTTTTGGCAACCTATGTTTTTAAAATTTCAGCCATAAACATGTTACTTGTAGAATAATGAAAGCAACAAAAGTTATAGCTTTTGAAAAGTATTCAGAAACCGAGCGCCCCCAAACAGAATAGTTCTGAATCCTGGCCAAGTGACCCACCTCATTCACCAAAGATGAGGGCAGCCAGACTCCAGAATCATAAACTCGATTGGTGTCAGCTTAAAGGTGCCCAAAAGTGGAAGAAGTGTACCATATTGGCTATCCTCAGTGGTGTGTGGGAGCTCATTAATACAAAGGGAGCTTTTCCCCACCCCACCCCCCCAAATAGCGTGCCCATGGGCTTTTAGATGTGCATATGCAAGTCAACGTAGTAAATTTTCTTGCGTCTCAGCTTCCCCTTATGCACAATGAGGGAAAGATTGGAGACATTGAATCTCAGGTTCTTTCCTCTCTGCCTTTCCAAAGCTCTAACTTTCTGAAATGACTATCTAAAGATACAGTAGTGGGATTTCCTTGGTGGTCCAGTGGGTAAGATTCCGCGCTCCCAGTGCAGGGGGCCTGGGTTCGATCCCTGGTTGGGGAACTATATCCTGTATGCATGCCGCAACTAAGAAGTCCACATGCCGCAACGAAGATCCCACGTGCCGTAACTAAGACCCGGCGCGGCCTAAATTAATTAATAAATATTTTTTTAAAAGAGGTGGTTCAATTCTTTAAAAAAATAAAGATACAGTAGTAACCTTTAAAAATTGTGAATCACTATGTTGTACACCTGAAACATATAATATTGTACAAGTATACCTCAACAAAAAATTAAAATTAAAAAAATTTTAAATAAAGTATCAGAAATTTAAAAAAATGGCCCGGGGGCTTCCCTGGTGGCGTAGTGGTTGAGAGTCCGCCTGCCGATGCAGGGGACACGGGTTCGTGCCCCGGTCCGGGAAGATCCCACATGCCGCGGAGCGGCTGGGCCCGTGAGCCATAGGCCGCTGAGCCTGCGCATCCGGAGCCTGTGCTCCGCAACGGAAGAAGCCACAACAGTGAGAGGCCTGCATACCGCAAAAAAAAAAAAAAAAATGGCCCGGGATAAATTGTATTCTGAGAAGCAGTTCAGTGTTCAGCCTCTCAAGGCCAGGCCAGGATGCACGAGATACATCACTGACAACATCAAGAAGGGTTTATTCGGCATGTATTGGCATGTGGTACTAGATTTGGTTCAGATCAAAGAGAACAGTCTAGACCAGCGCTCCCCAACCTTTTGGGCACCAGGGACCGGTTTTGTGGAAGACAGTTTTTCCACGGACGCGGTGTGGGGGGTGGATGGTTCAGGTGGTGATGCCAGCGATGGGGAGTGGCACACGAAGCTTCGCTCGCTCGCCTGCCCGCCACTCACCTCCTGCTCTAAGGCCTGGTTCCTAACAGACCGTGGACCGGTACCGGTCCGCAGCCTGGGGGTTGGGGCTCTCTGTTCTACACACAGCCCTTTCCCAACTGTATCTTGCAACACACACAGGATGATTATAACCCCAGTCAGTGCTATGGGCCTTTTTGGTTTATAAAGATCTTTCAGCAACACAGTAAAGTAGATAAAGCGGATATGAAAATTATTTCCACTTTAGAGGTGAAGAAACCATGGCTCAGAGAGGTTAAGTGTCTTACCCAAGATCACACAGCTTGTAAGGGTCAGAGCAAAGATCCACTTCAGAGCATACACAAAGGGGTAATTGAAGAAATTTCAATGAAAAGATACTTTGAAGAGCTAGGGGCAGGGCTAAGGGAACTGACAGAGGACTAGGGAGCAACCCTGAGTGTTATGGGTTGACCTGTGTCCCTCAAAGATGATATGTTGGAGCCCTAACCCCCAGTACCTCAGAATGTGACCTTATTTGGAAACAGGATCAGGAATTCCCTGGCAGTCCAGTGCTCAGGACCTCTCACTCTCACTGCCGAAGGCCTGGGTTCGATCCCTGGTCAGGGAACTAAAATCCCATAAGCTGAGTGGCACAGCCAAAAAATAAAAATAAAGTAGTGCTTCGTCACTCATATTTTTTAAAAAAGAGAAAGAAAGAAACAGGGTCATGGCAGATATAATTAGCAAAGATGAGATTATCCTGGAGAAGGGTGGGCCATTAACCCAATATGACTGGTGTCTTTATATGAGCAAAAGAGACACAGAGATGAACGCCCTGTGACCAGGGAGGCAGAGACTGAGGTGCTACACCATGAGCCGAGGAACACCACGGATCACCAACCAGCCACCAGGAGCGGAAGAGGGAAGATGGACTCTCCTCTACAGGTTTCAGAGGGAGCTCAGCGGTGCTGTCACTTTAATTTTGAACTCCCAGCCTCCAGAACTGTGAGAGAATATATTTCTATTCTTAAAAAACAGAAAAACAATAGTATTACCGAACCAGGTTTGTTTTGCCCAACGTGCAGCAAGTGAAAATGCTGAGATGCCCAGATTTGCAGCAAAGAGAGGTTTGTTTACAAGGCAGCCAAGCAAGGAGACTGGAGAACAAGTCTCAGATGTACCTCCCAGAAGGCAAAGGGCTCGGGGTATTTATGGGATAAAGAATAAAGCAGCAGGGTGGTTTGAGGCTTAGGGGGCGTGGGGAGCATGGCGATCGCGGGGAAAGGTGATCGGGAAAAGGTGTGGTCATCATCATTCTGCTCAGGCATAACCAAGCTACAGGTTCTGCACAGTCAAAAACGAAGATGCTTAGCACGATCTAAGGGTGGGGTTTTCAGCCCTCTGACATCACAAGGTCACTGAATAGACACCCAGTTGGAGGGTCAGTGGTCCTACCCAGTCTTAACTGGCTCAGCTTGAACTAGACACAGCTGACTTCAAGTTCCTGGAAAACAACAGGGGCAAACATCTTGTTTAGGCAGTTTGCTGCCTGGAGGAGGTGCAAGTCCTTAAATGACCTTGCTTAGTGAAGGCAGGTGAAATGGATTTGACTGATAAGTATCCATGCTTTCAGTAGTCCCTCCCCTACCATCCAGGAGGAGGATATGTTCTAAGACCCCCAGCAGATGCCTGAAACCATGGATAGTACTGAACCCTCTATAGACTATGTTTTCTCCTATACATTTATACCTATGATGTTTAATTCATAAATTAGGCACAGTAAGGGATTAACAATAACTAATAATAAAATAGAACAAGTATAACAATATACTGTAATAAAGGTTATGTGAATGTGCTCCCTCTCTCTCCCTTTCTCTCTCTCTCTCTCAAATGTCTTATTGTTCTGTACTCACCCATCTTCTTGTGATGATGGGAGATGACACAATGCCTACATGATGAGATGAAGTGAGATGAATGGCGCAGGTATTATGATGTAGCATGAGGCTACCACTGACCTGACGATACGTCAGAGGGAGGATCATCTGCTCCAGGTGATTTCTTTTTCTTTCTTCACAACTTCACAGATAGAAAATTCATCCATGTCATAGATCTCAGCAACCTCAGCATATGAGTTTTTTCTTTCTTTATTAAGAAGAACTTTCACCTTTTCACTTAAAGGAAGCACTTTATGGCTTCTCTTCGGTACATCTGAATTGCCAGCATCACTACTCTTGCACTTTGGGGCCATTATTAAGTAAAATAAGGGTTACTTAATCACAAGCACTGCCATCCCCTGACATTCAATCTGATAGCCTAGACAGCCACTAAGTGCCTAATGGTTCTGGGCAGGATGGAGCTGGAGAGCACGAGATTTCATCATCTTAACTCAGAACAGCATGCAATTTAAAACATGTGAATTATTTCTGGAACTTGCCATTTAATATTTTTGGACCTTGGTTGACCACAGGTAACTGAAACTGCAGAAAGGAACACGACAGATTGGGGCAGGGGGGAACTACTGTAATTGTGACACGTAGAATTATATTCATCTATTTAACATCTTTTTTCAAAATTATTTATTTAGTTATTGGCTGCGACGGGTCTTAGTTGCGGCAAGAGGGAACTTTCGTTGCGGCATGTAGGCTTCTCTCTAGTTGTGGCGCAGGGCCTTAGTTGCCCCGTGGTATGTGGGATCCTAGTTCCCCAACCAGGGATCAAACCAGCGTCCCCTGCATTGCAAGATGGATTCTTAACCACTGGACCACCAGGGAAGTCCCTAACTAACATCTATTTAACCAGGCCCTGTGTTTGGTGCTGAGGCTAGGGAGAAGAAAGACACAGTCCTTGTCCTCTAGGAGCTTATTACGTTGGATGGGAGACAGAAATATAAGCGATTACAATGTGCCTGGTAAATTCTGGAACCTAAGTGTTCTCAAGGCCCCGGGAAAGTGCAAAGGAGAGGGTCATTCATAAGCAATAAACTCCTTTCCCTTTCCTCCCCAAGCTACTATTTTAATAACTGCTACAATAATTACACTTTACAAACTTACCTCACCTAAACCTCACAAAAACTCCATTATCCCCACATTATATACGAGGCTTACAGAGTTAACACACTTGCTCTGGGTCACATAGCTAGGAAGTGGTGGAGCCAGAATCAAGCCCAGGCCTGTCTGACCCCAAAGCCCACCTCTGACCCCTGGCGACACTGTGCTAGACTGAGAGATGGAACCCATGAAGGCATGATGTCTTCCCCGGAAACAGAAATCGTACCTCCGAGAATCCACAGGAAAGGAAAAGGAGGACATGAGAGGATGATGGAGAGAAAAAAGGAAGAGTCTTTCAAGGACCTTCACCCTAAAAATTTGAAAAGCTCCTAGTTAGGCTTTTGTAGTGAAATGTTCAAAGACATAATAGGTTCCTGAGTGGCTTTCCAACCTATCCTGCACCAATCAATCAGTCAATCAAAAGGTCTTCTTAAAAGTAGGCAATAATTGGGACTTCCCTGGTGGTACAGTTGTTAAGACTCCACTCTTCCACTGCGGGGCACGGGTTCAATCCCACGCGGTGTAGCCAAGGGGAAAAAAATAGGCAATAATCAAAAAATAAGCTGGTTGGATAGACGGATTGATATGTGATAAAGCAAATGTAGGGAATGGTTAACAACCGTGGACACTAGATTTTAAGTACATGGCTATTTACTCTACAATTTTTTCAGCCTTTCTATGTGTTTGAAAATTTTCACACACACAAAAAAATGTTGGAAGCAGGGGAAATTAAGCAATAGTTGGAGGGCAGTAGGAGAATAAAGTTTTCTAGTGCTGTTCCATCTGGTAGCTACTTAGCCACATGGCTACTGAGCACATAAAATGTGGCTAGTCTGAGTTGAGAGGTTCTATATGTATTATTTATTTATTTATTTGTTTGCGGTACACGGGCCTCTCACTGCTGTGGCCTCTCCCGTTGCGGAGCACAGGCTCCAGATGCGCAGGCTCAGCGGCCATGGTTCACGGGCCCAGCCGCTCCGCAGCATGTGGGATCCTCCCGGACCGGGGCACAAACTCATGTCCCCTGCATTGGCAGGCAGACTCCCAACCACTGCGCCACCAGGGAAGCCCTATATGTATAATTTAGATGTCAAAAACTTAGTACACAAAAGAATGGAAAATATCTCATTATTCATTTTTATCTTTTTTACATGTCGAAATGATCATTTTGATATATTGGGTTAAATAAAATACATTCTTGAAATTAATTTCATCTGTTTCTTTTTACATTTTAAATCCTGCTACACATTTAAATTACATACCCAGCTTGAGTTATGTTTCTACTGGACAGAGCCCTCTAGAACATCCAGTCACCACCAGTCCTGGTCCTTTGTTCACTCACACCTGCTCTGGACCAAGCCCTGTGCTGAATCAAACACAGTCACAGCCTCAGAGAGCTGAAGGTCTAGGTCCTGGGGACAAGCCAAGACAGACCTGAAAACATCAGAGGATTTCAGCATCTTAGGAATCTCAGTGACTTCCTTACTTGTAGGTATCCACTTGGTACCTTTTGGATTAGACCTGGGAACAGAATCTTCCTGGAGAATATTTGGAAATATGTGGGCGTGTTTGAGTTTGTCAGGTTGATTGGGGAGGGTCATCAGCACTTCACACGCAGGAGCCAGGGATGGTACACATTCCACATGACAGGGGTAGTCCAGGAAGAATTTTCCTGTCCAAAACACCAGTAGGGTACCTGTTGAGAAACCCAAAAGTAGAGAAAGAATGACACACCTGTTTCTGTCCTCTGGATGAGGACTTTGAGGCCTGTTCTCCAACCCAGAGAAGGCAGCACCATTATTTCTGTGGAGGCAAGAACAAGGAACTTCTTGGGGTACTGAATCACATAATCCAATTCATATCTCCTTAAGGGTAGAAAAACAGCTGGGACAGTCAGGTACACCCAAGGGCTTGGCTCCCAGCAGGAAACCTGTCTGGCTATAAAGACTGCCAACGGCAGTGTTCAATTAGCCTAGCCTAATTAGCCTTCTGAGAGCCTGTCTCCAGAGCTCAGGGCACCACCCTCCAGCATCAGGCCCTAAATGCCACAGGAACAGAGCATTTCTGGGAATGGTGCCCAGTGAAAATGAGTCATCCCTTTGGTCCGATCTTAGGGGCTGGAGCTATGGGAGGTGGGGAGTGTGGATGGGTATACCACATACCTCAAGTTGAAGGACATGGAGTGTCAACATTCCACAGACCTCAGAAGGCCTTAGTTGAGGAATAGGTAAAGGTGTAAGGATTCAGAGGGAGAGGGGGAATCACAGCCACCTTATGAGAGGTTCAGAAGTCCCTTCTTAGAAGAAGGTGCAAAAGCCCAGGCAAGAGATGATGGGTGCCTGCATCAAGGCAGTATCAGGGAGAGGAACAGGTGGAACAGATTTAAAGTATATTTTTGAGATGGAATTAAGAGGACATTCTAACTCTTTGATGAGGAGAATTAAGGAGAAGGAGGAGCCAAGTATAACTCCCAGGTATCTGGAATGAGCCACTGAGTGGAAGAACGGGCAGGAATAACTTTTTGAGAAACTTATCAGTGAAGGGAGGAGAGAGATGAGGCAGCAGCTGGAGGAGGAAATTATGTCAAAGAAGGTTTTATTTTAAAGATACAAGAAGATTAAGCTTTATGTTCTCAGGGGAGTCACAAGGGGAGAGGAGTGACTCATGAAATGAGGTTCCTGAGAAAGAGAGAAGGATTAGGGTCAGGGATAGGGTGGAGTGGGATGTTTTGAGATTGATTCCCTGTCTCAATGCCTGATGTCATGAGCCCCTGGCAACTAGATACTTGAAGTGATCCCCCTTGGGCTTCATTCCTCTTCCTTCCTGCCCATTTTTTTTAAATTTTAACGCTATGTATAGTATTACTATTTACTATAAAAGTCTAAAAAAAGATTATAGAAAAGTTGATAGCGAAGGATATAAAAAGATATGTCAATCAAATGCTAAGCAAGGGCTTCCCTGGTGGTGCAGTGGTTAAGAATCCGCCTGCCAGTGCAGGGGACAGGGGTTCGAGCCCTGGTCAGGGAAGATCCCACATGCCGTGGAGCAACTAAGCCTGCAAGCCACAACTACTGAGCCCACATGACACAACTACTGAAGCCTTCATACCTAGAGCCCGTGCTCCATAACAAGAGAAGCCACCGCAATGAGAAGCCCACACTACAACAAAGAGTAGCCCCCACTCGCCGCAGCTACAGAATGCCCGCGCACAGCAACAAAGACCAAACCAGCCAAAAATTAAAAACAAATAAATTTTTTAAAAAAATGCTAAGCAAAAGAAAGATGGTATAATAATATTAATAACAGAAAACTAGGACTTTCCTGGTGGCACAGTGGTTAAGAATCTGCCTGCCAATGCAGGGGACATGGGTTAAAGCCCTGGTCCAGGAGATCCCACATGCCACGGAGCAACTAAGCCTGTGTGCCACAACTACTGAACCTGCTCTCTAGAGTCTGTTAGCCACAACTACTGAGCCCTCGTGCCACAACTACTGAAGCCCATACGCCTAGAGCCCATGCTGTGAAACAAGAGAAGCCACCACAATGAGAAGCCTGCACACCGCAATGAAGAGTAGCCCCCACTTGCCACAACTAGAGGAAGCCCACGCACAGCAACAAAGACCCAACACGGCCATAAATAAATAAATATACATTTATTTTTTAAATAAATAAATAATAGAAAAGTAAAATTTTAAAGCAAGAAGGATTACTAGAGATAAAGAAGATCTCTATCTACACATAAAAGATTATTTTCATCAGAAGGATATACCAATTCTAGTCTTATATGTACCTAACAATATAGTCTCAAAATATATAAAGCAAAAATTTATAGAACTGTAAGCAGAATTTGATAAATTCATAATAAAGAGAAAGATCCTAGCACATATCTTTAAGTAAGTGAGAAATGAAGCAGACAAAACAATCTATAAGGATTTAGATTTGAACAAAGTAATTATAAAACTTGATAAAACGGACATATATAGAAACACTGCCCTCAACAGAGAAGACACATTATTTTCAAGCACACAGATAATATTTATAAAAAATGTCCAGAGAGTAGGTCATAGAGCAAATCTCAAAAAATTTTAAATAACATATATCGTATACAGCACATTTGCTGACTATAATGAAATTAAATTAGAATCAAGCTGAGGTCAATTTTAAAAATTAGAAGATTTATCAAAAACCTTCCATTTTCTTGGAAATTAAGAAATATACTTCTATAATAACTAGAAATAATAATAGTGAAAATTAGAAATTATTTAGAACCAGACAAAAACAAAAATAGTATATACTAAAACTTGTGGAGTGAAATGAAAAGAGCATTTATATTAGAAAAAAAAGAAAATCTGAAATTTAATGAACTTAAAAGATGAGAAAAAGGAAGACCAAAGTTAGCAGAAAAAGAAAATAACGAAGATTAGGCAGAAATAAATCAAGTAGAGAATAGAAAAACAATAGAAAAAAATCAACAAAACCTAGAGTTAGCTTAAAAAAATAAGCAAAATTGACAAACCCTTAGCAAAACTAAGAAAAGACTCAAATAAATAAAATCAGAAATGAAAGAGGAGACATTACAAGAGATGACACAGAAATAAAAAGGAGTATAAGGGGTTATTATGAAAGATTATACACAACAAATTGAATAACCTAGAAGAAATGGATATATTCCTAGAAACACACAACCCACCAAAACTGAATTGAGAAGAAATTAAAAAGCCTGAACAGACCAATAACAAATAAGGAGATTGAATCAGTAATCAAAAACCTCCCAACAAAGAAAGCCAGGTCCAGTTGGCTTCACAGGTGAATTCTACCAAACACTCAAAGAAGAATTAAAACCAATCCTTCTTAATCTCTTCCAAAAAAAAAAAAAAAACACCAAATAGAAGAAGAGGGAACACTTAGAGGCTCATTTTATGAGGTTAGCATCACCCTGATACCAAAGCCAGACAAAGTCACCACAAGAAAAGAAAACTACAGGCCAATATCTCTGATGAACATAGAAGCAAAAATCCTCAATAAAAATACTAGCAACCTGAATTCAACAGCACATTAAAAGAATTATACACCGTGACCAAGTCAGATTTATTCCTAGAATGCAAGGATTGTTCAATATATGAAAATGAATCAGTGTAATACACCATGTCAACAAAATAAAGGACAAAACTACAGGATCATCTCAATTGATGCAGAAAAAGCATTTGACAAAATTCAACGCCCTTTCATGATAAAAACGCTCAACAAAATAGGAACAGAAGGAAACTACTTCAATATAATTATCACATGTGAAAAACCCACAGTAAACATCGTACTCAGTGGTAAAAGACTGAAAGCTTTTCCTCTAAGATCGGTAACAAGGCAAGGATGCTTGCTTTAACCACTTTTATTTAACATGGTACTGAAAGTTCTAGCCAGAGCAATTAGAAGTAAGAAATAGAAATAAAGAAATAAGAAAAAGAAATAAAAGGCATCCAAACTGAAAAGGAAGAAGTAAAATTATCTCTCTTTGCAGATGATATGATCTTATATGTAGAAAACCCTAAAGACTCCACACACAAAAAAAGCTGTTTGAATTAATAAATGAACTCAGGAAAGTACCAGGATACAAAGTTAACACACAAAAATCTGTTGCATATCTATACATGAACAGTGAACAATCTGAAAGGAAATTACAAAAGCAATTCCATTTACAATAGCATCAAAAAATAAAATAAAATACTTAGGAATTAACCAAGGGGGTGAAAGATTTGTACAACAAAAACTAAAAAACATTGCTGACAGAAACTAAAGAAGACATAAATAAATGGAAACACTTCCCATGTTCATGGATTGGAAGACTTAATAGAGTATAAATGTCAATACTACCCAAAGCAATCTACAGATTTAATGCAATTCATACCAAAATCCCAATGACTTTTTTTGCAGAAATAGAAAAACTCATCCTAAAATTCATATGGAATCTCAAGGAACCCTGAATAGCCAAAACAATCTTGAAAAAGAACAAAACTGGGGGACTCACACTTCCTGATTTAAAAACTTACTACAAGTTACAGTGATCAAAACAGTGTGGTATTGGCATTAAGACAGATATATGGACCAATGGAATAGAATAGAGAGCCCCGAAAGAAACCCTCACATATATGGTCAAATGATTTTTTTTTTTTTTTGGTCAAATGATTTTTGACAAGAGTGCCAAGACCGTTCAATGGGGAAAGGATGGCCTTTTCAACAAATGGTACTGGGAAAACTGGATATCCACATGCAAAAGAATGAAGTTGGACCCTTACTTAACACCATATATAAAAATTAACTCAAAATGGATCAAGGACCTAAATGTAAGACCTAAAACAATAAAAATTTTAGGAGAAAACATAGGACAAAATCTTCAGGACACTGAATTTGGCAATGATTTCTTACATATGACCCCAAGGGCACAGGTAACAAAAGAAAAATAGACAAATTAGACTTCGTAAAAAGTTTTAACTTCTGTGCATCAAAAGACACTATCCATATAAAAAGGCAACCCACAGAATGTGATAAAATATTTGCAAATTATATATATATGATAAGGGATTAATATCCAGAATATACAGAGAACTTCTAAAACTCAACAACAAACCCACAACCTGATCCAAAAAGGGACAAAGTACTTGAATAGACATTTCTCCAAAGAAGATACACAAATGGCCAATAAGCACATAAAAAGATGCTCAATATTACTAATCATTAGGGAAATGCAAATCCAAACTACAATGAGATACCACCTCGCACACATTAGGATGGCTACTATCAAAAAAAAAGAAGTGTTGGTGAGGATGTAGAAAATTAGAACCTTTGTGCACTATTGGTTGGTATATAAAAAGGTACAGCCACTGTGGAAAATAGTGTAATTTTTAAAAAAATTTAAAAGAATTACCATACAATCTAGCATTCCATTTCTAGGGTATAACCCCCAAAAATGAAAGCAAGATCTCAAAGAGATATCTGTACACCATGTTCATAGCAGCAGTATTCACAACAGCTAAAACGAGGAAACAACCCAAGAGTCCATTAAGCAAAGAATGGATACATAAAATGTGGTACATACATACAATGGAATATTATTCAGCCTTAATAAGGAAATTCCACATTATGTTACAGCATGGATGAACCTTGAGGGCATTATGCTAAGTGAAATAAGCCAGTCACAAAAAGACAAATACCATATAATTCCACATGGTAGGTTCATCTTCTCATTTAAGATTCCCTATTGGCCTGTCTGTGGATTCAATTTCCATTTACCATCTCCAGGAATCATGATGTAGGGGCTGGAGGTGTTACTGAGATGATATCGTCTGGGCTTGGTGGCTCCCCCATTCCTCCAGGAACTTCTCTTAGTCTCCCGTCCAAGAATTAACAATTACTGACTCAGTCTGAGGGCAACTATCTCTGATGCCCACTACCTGGACCTGCCCACTTGCTGCTAATTAGAGTCCCTACCAGTCATCTGGATGCTGGTCTCAGACCCTTCCTCCTGCTCCTTGTAACTGCTGCCTCTGAGCTGAGCTTGCCCCCCAGACCACTCCCTTTATTGCAGTAATCCCTTTCTTACTTTGTTTAGCTGTGGTTTCCTCTAACAATCTAACCTCATTTGCTTACCATTTTTCAGAAATTCCTCCACATTTCTGGTCTGCTGGTGGCACTCTTGATAGGGATAGAGTAGGATAATTAGTCAGTTTAGAAATCCCACTAGGGGACTTCCCTGATGGCTCAGTGGTTAAGAATCTGCCTGCCAATACAGGGGACATGGGTTCGATCCCTGGTCCGGGAAGATCTAAGCCCGTGCGCCACAACTACTGAGCCTGCGTGCCACAACTACTGAAGCCCGTGTGCCTAGAACCCGTGCTCCACAACAAGAGAAGCCACCGCAATGAGAAGCCCGCGCACCACAGTGAAGAGTAGCCCCCGCTCACCACAACTAGAGAAAGCCTGTGCACGGCAAAGAAGATGCAACGCAGCCAAAAAATAAATTAAGAAAATAAAAAAAGAAAAGAAATCCCACTAATTAAAGACAGAAAGAGAATTTTAGGGAGTTTGGGAGACTGTTGCAAGCTAATGACCACTCAAGAAAAAACACCCAGTAACCTAGCAACAATCTACACTACCTTGAAAGAAGACCAGGTGCATACAAGCGCCAGACACACTCAAGCCACAAACCCTGATAGTTAAAACACAAGACAATAGGGAATTCCCTGGCAGTCCAGTGGTTAGGGCTCCACGCTTCCACTGCAGGGGGCACAGGTTCAATACCTGGTCAGGGGACTAAGATCCCGCATGCCACGGGGGTGGGGGGTGGGAGATGACTGGGGGGACCACAAGACCGTAGATATGGGCTTCCCTGGTGGCGCAGTGGTTGAGAGTGCGCCTGCCGATGCAGGGGACACAGGCTTGTGCCCCGGTCCGGGAAGATCCCACATGCCGCGGAGCAGCTGGGCCCGTAAGCCACGGCAGCTGAGCCTGCGCGTCCGGAGCCTGTGCTCCGCAATGGGAGAGGCCACAACAGTGAGAGGCCCGCGCGTACCGGAAAAACAAAACAAAAAACAAAACAAACAAAAAAAGACCATAGATATGGGGTCTGAATCTTGTTACATGAAGTCAGGGAGTTAATAGTCCTTGAAGAGTAGCATTTCTACATGTAGTCAAGACAGAAATATAGGTGAAAGGGGACATTATACTGAAACCTGAGATGAATTATCATATTTTAGTATATGTTACCACCCTTTTACTAATACACATATGATTTAAATAGTGCCCTGACAGTCCCGGTTTAACCGTATAGGTCAAAGGAGGAACTAACAATGTAAGCCTTGATATTTGCCCATAAATAAGAAAGAAGGTGGTCTTCTTCCCCTTCCCACTTTTCCTTTGTTTATAAAAATAAAGCCCTCTCAGTCCTCAGGGCAGAGCCTTCTCGCCTATCCGTTTGCATTTCTCAAAAGCATCCTATGCTAATAAACTCACTCTTTGCCTGCCACTTTGCCTCTGGCAGAATTCTTTCTCCACTGAGATAAAAAGACCTGAGCTTCAGTAAGTCCTGACATCAGGTGAGAGGTTTCAATTAAAAGACAGTGGGTTTGAGTCCCCTCCTAAGTCAGGGATTGTGGGTTCAAGCCCCAATCTGAGGCGCGGGTGGTTTCAAGTCAAAGCCCATGGGTTTGAGTCCCAGTCTCAGTTTTGGCTGGCTTTGAGTCCCACCCAAGAGGGAGTGTGGTTTCACTTTCACTGAATTTTCACTGCTGTTAAGAATTTATTTTCATTTAAACATACACAAGTTCTATTTCGACAACTCTCAGTGAGATCTCTAAACAACTCCTGTGCTCCAAACTAGGCTGGTGCCCAAGACTCAAGAGCTTACTTTCCGGACCAAAGTTGGGACATAGTTTTCTGATTTGTAAGTCTGTTGATATGAAAAGCCATCCAGACTCATAAAAATGAAATTGTATTTTACCCTCATCGAAAATGGCATAAAGATAAATATAAAGCTTAGAGAAAGGACATGTCAGTGAACAGACTGCTGGATTCTGAGAGAATATAGACTGTTTTAATACACATTTGGTCTCTTCTCTCAGGGTCTCTGAGCAGTAAGAAACTAGTAGAGCCTAAGGTGGCAGGATAGAAAGCCACATAGCTGGGGCACACAGATTTTATGTCTACCAGATTCCTAGATCTATCATCCTGCTGCCATAGGGATCTGCCTAGGCCTGAGCCCTGGAATTCAGGGTCTCACAGCTATTTCAACACCCATCCCCAAAAGTCCTGAAGAATGGCCTAGTACCCACCAGGTGGAGCCCAGGAGCTGGAGTCCTTCAGATCACCCCAAATCAATCCTGCACCGACAAGAATGAAACACCATGAGGAAGAAGGGTTTATCCCAGAAATACAAAGAGAGTTCAACATGGGAAATATATCGATGAAAAGCACTTCATTAACATGTTAGGAGAGAGCTATGTGATCAGGACATAGTAAAAGACCTGGATTAACGGAAAGACAATGTTCCTGAATGGGAAAACTTGATTTTACGAAAATGTCAATTCTGCCCCCAAATTAGTTGATAAATTAAAGGCAAAATCTCAGAAGAATTTTTATGAAATTTGACAAGCTGACTGCAAAATTTTTCTGGAAAAGAAAATTTGCAATAGCCAAGATGGACTTCCCTGGTGGCCCAGTGGTTAAGAATCCACCTGCCAATGCAGGGGACACAGGTTCAAGCCCTGGTCCAGGAAGATCCCACATGCCGTAGAGCAACTAAGCCCGTGTGCCACAACTACTGAGCCTGCACTCTAGAGCCCGCGAGCCACAACAACTGAAGCCCGTGTGCCTAGAGCCCGTGCTCCGCAACAAGAGAAGCCACCACAATGACAAGCCTGTGCACTGCAACGAAGAGTAGCCCCCGCTCACCGCAACTAGAGAAAGCCTGCGCACAGCAATGAAGACCCAACGCAGCCAAAAATAAATAAATAGATAAATAAATAAATAAATAAAAGAATAGCCAAGATATTATTGAAAAGGCTAGTAAGAGGGAATTTGCCCTAGTGGATATCAATACACTCTACAAATCTACAGTAACTAAATAAAATAGTGTGTATGAGAGTAAAAGACAATAAAAATTTCTTTAGAACATAACAGTGAGTCTAGAAAGAGACTCATAAATATGAGAAATTAGTATTGATAAAGATGGCTTTTTTTTTTTTCCTCGGTACGCGGGCCTCTCACTGTTGTGGCCTCTCCCGTTGCAGAGCACAGGCTTCGGACGCGCAGCCTCAGCAGCCATGGCTCACGGGCCTAGCCACTCCGGGGCATGTGGGATCTTCCCGGACTAGGGGCACGAACCTGTGTCCCCTGCATCGGCAGGCGGACTCTCAACCACTGCGCCACCAGGGAAGCCCAAGATGGCATTTTTAAATACTGAGAAAAGGGTTACCATTACAATAAATTCTGCTGAGGCAGGTAAATAAACTTAACCCTATCTTGCTAATAAATAAATAGATAAATAAATAAATCCAGATAAAATAAGAGTGAAATTAAAAAACAAAACTTTTAAAAAGAACTAGAATAAAGTACCAAAGGAAAATATATTTAAAACTTTGGAGAAATGAAGGAGAGAGAAATTTAATTACCCAAAATCATTAAACTTCTATGTAACAAAAGGCACCCTAAACAAACTTCTATGTAACAAAAAGGCACCTTTTTGTAAAAGGCCAAATGACAGGAAATCTTTGCCACACATATAATAGGCAAAGGAATATCATAGAGAATACATAAGGGACTCTTAGAAAATCAGTATTCTTCAAAATTAGAAGAATGGGCATAAAATATCAAGACAATTAACAAAAGGAAAAAATTTAACATCAAAAATTGAAGCATGAAATTATACCTAACCTTATTAGTAATCAGATAAAGGCAAAATAAAACAATATGGTATCCGTTTTCATCCATCATAACAGAAAATATAAAAGGCTGATAACACACAGCATCTGTCAGGGTATTGAGAAATTAGTACTGTTGCACACTTGGATATTTAAATTAAGACAGCATTTCTTCCAAAAACGGGCAGAAGACCTAAATAGACATTTCTCCAAAGAAGATATACAGACTGCCAACAAACACATGAAAGAATGCTCAACATCATTAATCATTAGAGAAATGCAAATCAAAACTACAATGAGATATCATCTCACACCGGTCAGAATGGTCATCGTCAAAAAATCTACAAACAATAAATGCTGGAGAGGGTGTGGAGAAAAGGGAACCCTCTTGCACTGTTGGTGGCAATGTAAATTTATACAGCCACTATGGAGAACAGTATGGAGCTTCCTTAAAAAACTAAAAATAGAACTACCATACGACCCAGCCATCCCACTACTGGGCATATACCCTGAGAAAACCATAGTTCAAAAAAGAGACATGTACCACAATGTTCATTGCAGCTCTATTTACAATAGCCAGGACATGGAAGCAACCTAAGTGTCCATCAACAGGTGAATGGATAAACAAGATGTGGCACGTATATACAATGGAATATTACTCAGCCATAAAAAGAAACAAAATCGAGTTATTTGTAGTGAGGTGGATGGACATAGAGTCTGCCACACAGAGTGAAGTAATTCAGAAAGAGGAAAAGAAATACTGTATGCTAACACATATATATGGAATCTAAAAAAAAAAAAATGGTCATGAAGAACCTAGGGGCAAGACGGGAGTAAAGACGCAGACCTACTAGAGAATGGACTTGAGGATACAGGGAGGGGGAAGGGTAAGCTGGGACAAAGTGAGAGAGTGGCATGGACATATATACACTACCAAACGTAAAACAGATAGCTAGTGGGAAGCAACCGCATAGCACAGGGAGATCAGCTCAGTGCTTTGTGACCACCAAGAGGGACGGGATAGGGAGGGTGGGAGGGAGGGAGATGCAAGAGGAAAGAGATATGGGGGTATATGTATATGTATAGCTGATTCACTTTGTTATAAAGCAGAAACAAACACACCACTGTAAAACAATTATATTCCAATAAAGATGTTAAAAAAAAGAAAGACAGCATTTCTGAGGGCAATTTGGTTGCATCTTTCAAAAATTTAAGTAATTACACTTTTGATCCAATAATTCCCTATCAAGACAGCTATCCTAGAGAAATATCTGTGTGTGTATCAAAGAGCTGCATAAAATCATATTCTTTGCAGATTGTTTGCATGGCAAAAGAAAAACACATTAGGATATAACCTAAATGTTTAAAACAGGAAATGGTCAAATAAGCTTTAGTATATTTATACAGTAGACTATTAAGTACCATCTTAAAAGAAACAAGTATATTGAAATGTCTACACTGTAAATGTCTATATTGTAATTTATTTAAAAGCACGCTTCACACATTAAGACACAATTTTTTTAAAGACCCAAATAGAACTTTTAAAGATGAAAAATACAATTTCTGAAATTAAAAAATACATTGGATGACTAAGTGCAACAGGTACCCTTGATTGGCCCCAGAAAGAGAAAAATGACATTAATGGGAAAATTGGTGAAATTTGAATAAAGCCTTAGTTTAATTAATAGTGTTGTAAAAATACTAATTTCTTAGTTTTCATAGATGCACTACATTTATATAAGGTGTTTACATTAGAGAAAGCTTGGTGAAGGGTATACAGGAAATCTATGTACTATCTTGGAATTCTCCTGCCAACCTAAAACATTTTAAAGGTTTTTTTTAAAACAAAAATACATTGGATGGGATTAATGGCAGATCAGAGCTTGCAGAAGAAAATATTGGTAAACTTGATGACAGAGCAATAGAAACTATCTAGAATGAAACATAGAGGGGAAAAAACTGAAAAAGAAAAGAAAGAACTGGGAATTCCCTGGTAGTCCAGTGGTTAGGACTTAGCGATCTCACTGCCGAAGGCCAGGGTTCAATCCCTGGTTGGGGAACTAAGATCCCACAAGCTGTGTGGTGCGACCGAAAAAAAAAGAAAAAAGAAAAAGAAAGGAAAGAGCAGAGCATCAGTGAGCTTTGGGAAAACTTCAAGTGCCCTAATATAAGTACAGTTGGAATCCCAAGAAAAGGAATGGTGGACAGAAAAAATAATGTGAGAAAACAATGGTTGAAAAATTTTCAAATATGATGAAAACTACAAATCCACAGATCCAAAAATCTCAACAAGCCTCAAGCAGAAGAAACATGAAAACAACTACACCAAGGCATATCATAATCAAATTGCTTAAAACCAATGATAAAAAAAATATTAAAAGCAGCCAAAGAAAAAGACATATTATGCAGAGGAACAAACATAAGAATGGAGGTAGATTTCTTGTTAGAAATAATGCAAGCCAGACAGTAGTGCAACATCTTTAAAATACGGAGGAGGGTGGGGGGAATACCGTCAGAATCATATAGTAAGTGAGACTACCTCTCAAAAATGAAGGCAAAATAAAAATGTTTTCAGACATACAGAAGCTGAGAGACTTTATCACCAGTAGACCATATCTACAAGAATGTTAAAAGAATTCCTTCAGGTAAAAGAAAAGTGATACCAGAAAGAAATCTAGATCTACACAAAGCAATTAAGAGTTCTGGAAGTGTAAAATATGTGAATAAATATAAAAGACTTTCTCCTCTAAATTTTAAACTTCTTTTAAAAATAGTTCACTATTTGAAGCAAAAGTAATAAGGTATTACAGGATATATAACATAAGTGGAATGAAAATATAGGACAACAATAGCTCAAAGCCCAAGAGGGGGGAAATAAAAGTGTACTGTTAAAAGGTTTATACTCTGTTGGTGAAGAGGTACAATATTAATTAAAGGTAAACTGATAGGTTATACTTAAAGCAACCACTAAAAATAAATAACTAGTATGCCAATACAGGTGATAAAATGAAATCATAACGAATACTCAATTAATCCAAAAGAATACAGGACAAAATTAAAAATGGAAAAAAATAACAGGTGGGGCAGTAGAAAATAAACAGCAAGATGGAAGATTTAAACCCAACCATATTCATAGTCATTTTATTTGTTTTTAACTGGAGTATAGATGTTTTGCAATGTTGTGTTAGTTTCTACTGTACAGTGGAGTTCCCTGTGCTATACAGCAGGTTCTCATTAGTTATCTATTTTATACATATTAGTGTATGTACCTCAATCCCAATCTCCCAATTCATCCCAACCCCTCTTTTCCCCCTTGGTATCCATGTGTTTGTTGTCTACATCTTCCATAGTCATTTTAAATGTAAATGGTGTAAACATCCCAATTAAAAGGCAGAGGTTGTCAGATTAAATTTTTAAAGACCCAAATCTATAGTAATAGCAGCATATGAAGTAGATTTTAAAGAATATTAACAGTGATAAAGAGGATCATTTGAAAATGACAAAGAGGTCAATTCATCAAGATGTAACAATAGTAAAAGTTCCTGTATCTAATCACAGAGCTTCAAACTACATGAAGCAAAAACTGACAGAAGAGAAGAAATAGACAAATCTCTAACTGTAGCCATAGATTTCATCACCTCTCCGTCAATAATTGAAAAAACAAGTAGAGAGAAAATGAGTAAAAATACAGAAGATCTGAACAACACTCTCAACCAAATTGACATAACTGAAATTTATAGAACACTTCACCCGATAACAGCAGGATACACATTTTTTCAAAATGCATAGAAAACATTTATCATGGGGCAGGCAGGCTGCCAGTATTTCTCCTCCCCTCCAACTCTGAGTCACAGAGGCTAAATTTATGGTTAGTGCAGCTGAGAAATTGGGGGCTCCCTTCCTCCCCTGAGTCTCCACTCATAGGGTGGAGGCTCTACCCCAGATGCAACAGCCAGAGAATACTTGCTCCAATCTCACCCACCCCAGCTTTCAGGGCACTGGGAGAGACAAGTTGAGAAGACCAGAGGTTACTACCCTTCACCCAGCAGTGGCTCAGAGACTTAGTTCAGGGGAAGAGGCAGTCTATAAGAAGAGAAAATTTCAAAGCTCTCCCTCAACGGAACTGACTCTATTTGAAACACTGAGAAGTTAATCCTAAACGTGCTCTTGAAAACAGTGGACAATAATGCAAAGACAAATAACCCAATTTTAAAATGAGCAAAGGATCTGAATAAACATTTCTCCAAAAAAGATATATAAATGGTCAATAAGCACACGAAAAATGCTCAGCATCACTTGTCATCAAGAAAATGCAAACCACCATGAGATCACATCCACTAGGATGGCTATAGTCAAAAAGGCAGATAATAACAAGTGTTGGTGAGGTTTTGGAGAAATTGGAACCCTCATATATTGCTGATGGAATGTGAAATGGTGCAGCCATTTTGGAAAACAGTCTGGTAATTCCTCAAAAGGTTAAGCATAGAGTTATCATATGACCCAGCAATTCCACTCTTAGGTATGTACCCAAGGGAAATGAAAACATATGTCCACACAAAAACTTGTACATGAATGTTCATAGCAGTATTATCCATAACAGTCAAAAAGTGAAACTTAAATGTCCATCAAATGATGAATGCATAAATTAAAATATCCATTGCCATAGACAATGTTTGTGTCCCCCAAATATTCATGTGTTGAAATCCTAACCCCTAATGTGATATTAGGAGGTGGGGCCTTTGGGAGATGATTAAGTCATAATGGTTGAGCCCTCATGAATGGGATTAGTGCCCTTATAAAATAGACCCCAGAAAAGTAAACTGGTACAGCCACTATGGAAAACAGTTTCCTCAAAAAACTAAAAACAGAGCTGCCATATGATCCTGCAATCCCACTCCTGGGCACGTATCTGGAAAAAACTATAATTCAAAAAGATTCCAATGTTCATTGCAGCACAATTTACAATAGCCAAGATATGGAAATAACCCAAATGTCCACTGACAGATGAATGGATAAAGAAGATATGGTACATATATGTAATGGAATACTACTCAGCCATAAAAAAGAATGAAATAATGCCATTTGCAGCAACATGGATGGACCTAGAGATTATCATACTAAGAGAAGTAAGCCAGAAAGACAAATACCATATAATATCACTTATATGTGGAATCTAAAATATGACACAAATGAACTTATCTTCAAAACAGAAACAGACTCACAGACATAGAGAACAGACTTGTGATTGCAAAGAGAGGGAGTGGTAGGGATGGAGTGGGAGCTTGGGATTAGTAGATGCAAACTATTATATATATGTATAACTGAATCACTTTGCTGTACACCAGACACTAACACAACTTTGCTATACAGTAGAAATTAACACATTGTAAATCAACTATACTTCAATCAAATAAATTTTTTAAAAAAGAACACCAAGAAAATAAGAGAATGCCAAAAAATAAAATTTAACTTAATTTAAATTAAATTAAATAGACCCCAGAGAGCTCCCTCACCCCTTCTGTCATGTGAGGATACAGCTAGAACACGGTAGTCCAAGAACCAGGAAGTGGGCTCTCACCAGACACCAAATCTACCTGAGCCTTGATTTTAAACTTCCCAGCCTCTAAAATTATGAAAAATAAATTTCTGTTCTTTATTAAGCTGCCCAGTCTATGGTATTCTGTTACAGCAGCCCAAATGGAAAAAGACATACATACCGTGGAATTTTATCTAGCAATTAAGAGAAATTCAGTACTGATACATGTTACAATATAGGTCAACCTTAAAAATATGCTATGTGAAAGAAACCAGTCACGAAGGGACACATATCATATGATTCCATTTATATAAAATGACCAGAATAGAATTATATATAGAGAAAGTAGATTAGTGGTTGTCTAGGGCCAGAGGAAGCTTGAGGGGAAACGGAGAGTCACTGTTAACGGGTACAGAGTTTCTCTTGGAAGTGCTAAAAATGTGCTAAAACTGATTGTGATGATGGTTGCACAACTCTGTAAACATAATAAAAACTATTGAATTGTACACTTTAAATGGGGAAACGGTATGACATTTGAATTATAGCTCAATAAAGATGTTATTTTAGAAAAGAGCTATTGATACACACAACATGAATGACCCTCAAAATAATTACACTGAGTAAAGGAAGCCATATTTTTTTTAAAGGAAGCCATATATTTTTAAAGGAATCCATATTTTAAAAGAGTACATTCTGTATAATCCCATGTATGTAAAATGCTAGAAAATGCAAGTGAATATTTACAGAAAGCAGGTCAGTGATGGCCTGCTTGGGGGAGGGAGGAATGGATTACCAAGGGGCGTGAGGAAACTTTGCTGATGACAGATAAACTCACAATCTTGTTTGTGGTGATGGTTTCATGACTGTATACATGTTAAAATTTATCAAATTATATGATTTAAATGTGTGCAGTTGTATATCACTTATCTTCAGTAAGACTGCAACAAAAGAGCCTGCTAAAAAGCCAATCTTACACATGATCACAAAATCTATTTCTATGTGTAGATATGCAGATATAAAAGACCAGAAAAGTACCTGATAGACATACATAAAACTAATAACACTGGTCACCTTTGGGGAGTAGGGAGGAGGGGACATGAAAACAGAGTGTCACTTTAACACTATATACTTCTGCATTCTTTGTATTTTTTACGAGAATGTTCTATATGTACAAATAAATAAAAAGCTAATAAAATTATTTTAATTTTAAAATGGTTAAAAATCCAACAGCAATGACAATACCCAGTTTCAAAATAAAAATTACCCTATTTGATAAAGATGTCCTTAAGCCCGCAGAGGCGTGGAGTCAGAACACTAGAAGGAACCTCAAGGAGAAACCACCACGATGACTGTTTTGAGGGCTGGGAAGAGGGGTGGGTGGAGGTGAGAGGCACCCGATCACTAACTGACCTGGGGTGACCTGCTTTGCATTGACTGAGGGACAAATGATTCAAGTGCAGACAAATCCAGGGCCATGTCTCTGCCTCATGAGGTAACCTGAGCCAGCTGCTTCACTCTAGGGCAGTTTTCCTGTCCATACAGTGAGGGTTGGTCAGGATGGCCTGTGAGGACGCCCCTGCTCTGTTCTTCTGTAATTCTCTTTGTCTCTCCCTCCAGTTCCCTCCCCTGTTACACTCTTTCCAGATTTTGCATTTTCTTAAGATCACTATGAGAGTTGAGCCAAAACCTCTAACCCTCCTGGAAAGCAACCCTGCCTATCATTTGTTCACTCACTCATTCTTCTCTTTAAATGTATTCACCGAGAATTGCTTATGCATTGATTTAATTGTGCATCCATCCATTCATTCATTTATTGATCCTGTAAACATTCTCGGCCTGCGCTGGCTGGGGACTGACCTGTGAGGGTGGATCCCTGGCCCTGAGCCACCTTCTCCAACTTTTCCACACCAATTAAGATTTCTAAGTAGACTCTGTGTAATTGGGTCTTTGGGACATCATCCCTGAAGCACCCCAAAGTTTCTAAGCTGTGCGCATTTCCTCTTCTCCCTCTAAATTGCCTTGGGGATGATGCAGTCCCTTGGTGCAGGGAGCTTTGAAAGGTGCCTGCTTCCCAGGAGGCTGTCAGCTGGCATGGAGCTGGGAGCTGCCCAGGTTGGGCGGTCCCTGGCTGCCCATAGTAAACTATCGGGCACCCTGTTCAGCCTTGAGCCCACCAGAATTTCCTAATTCTACCAAACCTGACACATTTTCAAAGAACTTCGCTGAATTCTAAGTACTTTGTCTACTTCCACCAAATTCTAAAAGCTCCACGTTAGTCTATCAAGTTGCAAGCACTTCGCTGAATTCTACAAAAGCCTAGGCATGTCTTCTTAGTTTGGAAAGCTGAGTCAGTGTGAAACTCCGGGTCCTGCCCACTGGGGTTCCCTGGATACAGGAGGCTCAGACCTGTTTCTTTGACCTGTTTTCTCCTAGTTCCAGCCAGAGAAGGTTCCTGGTCTCTGCAACTTTTTCCAGGGAACAAGGGACATGGATCTGGAAGAGCCTGAAGGTAAGTGAAAAAATGGGGAAATGTGGGCAGAGGAAGGGGCTGGGAGTCAGGAGCCCCAGGGGAATTCCTGGAGCCTTGGCTTCCCCCTCTAACTCACTGTGCAGTGCTGAGCAAGTCTCTTTCCCTCTCTGAGCTTCACTTCCCCCATATATAACAAGGTAGTGGCCTTGCTGATCTGCAAGACCCCTCCCAGCTGGGCCATGTGTCATCCAGGCTAGGAACAGCTCGTATCTGGCAGCCAGTTGCTCACTCCCAAGTTGTCTTAGCCCCAGGAAGTGGCAGCAAGGCAGGAAGAAGTCGTCTGTGGCCAGGCTGGGGCCTTCAACTTGGCCTTCAGAATCTGGGTGAAGAGGGTAGGGGGTGGCACCCCTGTGGGCTGGCTGGGGTAGGCAACAGGCAGGAAGTGGGTGAGAGAGGTGAGCGCCATTCTGGAGGTGCAAACACAGGGCCGTGATGCACAAAGGACAGAGGGCTCAGGTGGCCTGGGAGAGGATAAAGGAAGGCTCCCCGGGAGAGGTAGCGTTTGAACTGGTTTTCAGATAGCATTTGGCCAGAAGAGATCTGAAGGCAGGAAGGACACCGTGGGCTCTGCAGACGAAGCTTCCTGGCCCTGCTTTGGGAACTAGAGTCTGTCCCACAGCCTGCAGCCACATCCCTCCTCCTCCCCGCTTCCTGCAACTTCCCCCCACCCCCCACTCCCCCCATCCCCAGTGCCCCACCTCCCACCCTGCAAGCTCCAGCCCCAGGAGAGAAGGCACAGCAGGAGGCTCAGATTCTCAGATTTTCAGCACTCAGGGGAAGGCAGACAAGGCACTGAGCAGGTCTGGTGACCATGTCCCTGCTCTGAGCTTTCTTTGTCCTCCTGGTTCATCCCCCGGCAGAGTTTGCTCCCCTGCTCCGGGCTGCTGCTTCTCTAGTGATGCCTCTACAGCCTCTGCCTGGTCTCCACACACCTCTTCCCAGGGGAGGTCGTCCTGCCTGGTCCTCTGAAGCCCTGGCCACAGGTCCGAGGGTCTGCACTAAGGGTATGTGTGTGTGAGAAAGAGAGAGCAAGAGTGAGCGCCTGCTGCACAGGTACATACACTCGAGCCTGGTGTGGCGTATATACTCACAGGAGAATGTGTGTGCCTGGCTTTCGGGCGGGTGTTTGTACACACAGACAGGTGGGTGCGTTTGTGGTAACCTGCGTGGGTGTATATATACTCGGACAGGTAGACAATCACTGCAGATGTTTGCCAGTGACTTTAGGGGATAAATTATGTGGTACATGGAACCGTGCAAAGAGGAGGCTCTGGCCTGCCCCAGCCCTGGCACAGCACCTGCTGCTACTGATCCTCTGTCCAGGGAGGGTGCCTCTCCAGGAAGCCAGCCTCAGAGTTTCCCAGCCGAAACTTGAAGGGAGCTCACAGCTCACGCTCCCCGACCCCACGACGTCTCTAGACACAGTCAAAGTGAGGCAAGGCCTCCTATCTGTGGACCTGGGGCAAGGTCGGAGCTCTCCTTGCTGCAGAAAAGGCCCCTCAGCCCCTGAGGTACGGCCCAAAGCTCGGGACCCTGCACTTGTATGTGTGAGAGGAGCGTCCACAGGGGCCCCCGAGCCTGGGCCTCACTGGGTGGTGGAGGCCCAGGGATACCCGGAGAGACTCCGTATCAGGAAGGATTTTGTGACCCTTTGACTGGCCTGAAGGCACAATGAAAAGAAGAAAAGTTATGTCTAAGGGAGTAATGCGCTTCCTGTCACTAGAGGTGCACAAACAGAAGCAGGATGAGGCTCGGGTGGGAACTGGAGAGGAGTTCTGCCTGGGGATGTTTGGGATCCAGTGGCCTGGGGGCACACGTGTTCTCATTTGTTCCCCTAATGCCTAGCACAATGCCTGGCATATGGTAGGAACTCAATCACTTCTTGATTCTGAAAAATGGGAGGACTAAGAGAAGGAAATCGTGTGCTACAAGGGAGGCGTTGACAGGAATTGGAGCTTAACCCAGACCCAGGCTTGGGCGGTGCATCCCAGGGTTTAGTGACATAGTGCCAAGTGCCCGAAACACCAAGGAAGGGTTAAGTCATGCTCCTTAGCTGGTGAGAAGATTAGGGGCAGGGTGGGGACTTGGGAGAAAGACGTCCATCCAGTGTGGTAAAAGACCAACCAAGATTTGGGGTTTAACAGAGGCAAACATCTGCTCTGAGCATGGTGCAGCTGTCATGTTGTTGGGAGGATTGGATTCTAGACTCGCCTTGCCAGGGATCTGCTGTGTGGCCTCAGTTTCCCTACCTGCACAATGGGAGCTCCAACGAGTTGACCTCTCAGGGCATATTCCACGCTGATGCCTAGGAGTTCATGAAGTCAAAGCAGCCCTGGCTCAGGTTCAGAGAAAATAGGAGGTTTGGGGCAGGGCCAAAAGATCTATCCATTTTTCACTCAAAAACACACGATGGAGGCAGATTCTGAAGGTCAATCCACACACAGTAGCTGATGAAGCAGGCCCTATGGGGGGACAGGTGGACAAGCGCTCTGGTAGCCTCAGAGGCCAGGACCCTCTCCAATGCGAGGCACAATGTGTGCTTCATGCATGGAGACCAGAGCTGACCTGCAGAGACAAGTCAGATTTCTGCAGGTTGAGGGAGAAAGAAGGGCATCCCCAACAGTGGGAATGGTGTAAAGTAGCTCAGAGGCTTCCTGAAAGCCAGGAGGACCCTCAGAGACCACCTAGCCCAGTGATTCTCAAAGTGTGGTCCCTTGGCCAACAGCAGCAGCATCACTCAGACTTAATGAGTTAGAAACTCTGGAGATAGAGCCCAGAAATCTGTGTTTTAACAAACTTTCCAAGCGATTCTAAGACTTGAGGACCTTTGATCCAGCCCATTGCTTCCCAGACTATGCTGGTAGAATACTTATTTGCAGGAGGTTAATGGGTGCTCTGTAAAAGGAGGACCTAAGGTCAAATAAGTTTGGGAATTACATACTCTACACTGCTTTCAGAAAGTCCCAAATCACAGTGGGGCATTAAAGGCTCTGAGAAGTCCTGCAGTATATTATTTACTTTTGATTAACCCAACGTTGTTTCAAATTGATTTTTCAGATTGCCTACTAACATTTCCATTAAGACTCTTAGGGAAATTCTGATCCACATCAATCCTCATTTTTCACATGGATAAATCGCAGCCTAGAAGAATGGGGACTGCCCAAAGTCACAGAGAGAGTGTGTCAGAGCTGGAAAAGACCCTAGCAATATACCTCATCCCTAAAGAGACTCTGTGGGCTCCCCGCCACCCTGCACCCTCTTTCCCTGCCTCCCAGCTGTGCCCTCCAGGGCCCTGCAGTATGGAGCTGGTCAACAGGACAGAGGTCTCTGAGTTCTTTCTGAAAGGATTTTCGGGCTACCCAGCCTTGGAGCACCTGCTCTTCCCTCTGTGCTCAGCCACGTACCTGGTGACCCTGCTGGGGAATACAGCCATCGCGGCAGTGAGCGTGCTGGACATCCACCTGCACACGCCCATGTACTTCTTCCTGGGCAACCTCTCCATCCTGGATATCTGCTACAGCCCACCTTTGTGCCCCTGATGCTGGTCCACCTCCTGTCGGCCCAGAAGACCATCTCCTTTCTTGGTTGCGCGATGCAGATGTGTCTGAGCCTGTCCACGGGCTCCACAGAGTCTCTGCTGCTCGCCATCATGGCCTATGATCGCTACCTGGCCAACTGCCGGCCACTCAGGTGCTGATGAGCCACTGGCTCCACTTGCTGCTGGCGGGAGCCGCCTGGGTACTCTGCTTCTTCAAGTCAGTGACTGAGACAGTCATCACCATGAGGCTGCCCTTCTGTGGCCACCGTGTGGTCAGTCACTTCACCTGCGAAATCCTGGCAGTGCTGAAGCTGGCGTGCGGTGATACGTCAGTCAACGAGGTCTTCCTGTGGGTGGATGCCATCCTGCTGCTGCCCGTGCCCCTGGCGTTCATCTGCCTGTCCTACATGCTTATCCTGGCCACCATCCTGAGGGTGCCCTCAACCGCTGGACGCCACAAAGCCTTCTCCACCTGCTCGGCGCACCTGGCTGTGGTGCTGCTTTTCTATGGCACCGTCATCTTCATGTACATGAAACCCAGGAGCAAGGAGGCCCGCATCTCTGATGCGGCCTCCACGGTCCTCTATGCTGTGGTCATGCCCATGCTGAACCCCGTCATCTACAGCCTGAGGAACGAGGAAGTGACGGAGGCCGCCAGGAAGGTGTGGGACAGGAGATGGACCTCCAGGTGAGGGAGGCCGGGGCTCTGCAGGCTAGCAGGCCAGGCCTTCATTAGCCTACAGTGAGGGCTGCGGGTCTGGAATCTCCAGCCCAGAAACGCACCAAGTCCCACTGATCCTGCCACAGAGGAGCTCACAATCACCCCTGTGCTCCTCCCCCCGGCAGACCCATGGGGCGCTCTCAGCATCACTGCCTGCATCTTTACACCAGCCTCCTGTCTGGCCTTAGGATTTCAGTCTTGTTCCTCCCAGTCTCTCCTCGAAGGGGCATCCAGAGGGATCTTTTTGAAAAGTACATGTGATCCTGTCACTCTCCTGACTGAAACCCCTGGATGGCTCCCCAGGGCTCTCAGGATGAACTGTGAGGTCTTCAGTGGGGCATTCGAGGACCCCACAAGCTGGCCCTGACTAAACCCCCTCCCCGTCCTGTGCCCCACAGCCTCCTCCCTGTCAGCTGCACACGCCAGCCGGCTGTGAGCCTCAGTGTTGCCCAGCACTGCCCAGCTCTGTGCCCTTGCTGGTTCTTTCCACAAGGCAGCCTCCACCCAGCACGCAGTTCCACTCGTAAAAGGACTGCCTGACCCTCAAGGCCCATCTTTTATTTTTTAAATATAGTCCCATGTGATATACAGGAGGTTCTTGTTTTTCTGTTTTATATATAGTAATGTGTATCTATTAATTCCACGCTCCTAACTTATCCCTGCCCCCATCTCAAGGCCCATCTTGAATGCCACCTCCGCCAGGAAGCCCCTCCCACTCTGCATCTCTCACTGTGCTCTTCCTGCTTTATTTTCAGTGTTACTGTTAAGAGCAGGTAGTATCGGATTCCACTCTGTCCCAAGGTCCACCCTGGCCCAACCCCAGGCCCTTAAAAATAAATAAATAAATAGACTTCTTAAATAAATAGAAAACACATCGATGTAGGGGTGACAATGGCAGAGCCTGGGGTCCTTCCCAAATCTGAGCAGAGCTGAGATGGAGCTCACAGATGACAGGCACGACCTAGTGCCTTGGGAGGTAACAGTAGAGGCAGTGACGAGCCCTAGCAGCCAAAATTTCCAGACCTGCCCAGCCACCGGGGTACCAATCACCCCAAGCAGCTTAGGGCCTGGATTCTCCTGTCTCCCTTTTAGCAGCAGTAGCTTCCGGGGCCTCCCTGCCCGGCATCCAGGCCTCACCTGGCCTTGGGGAGACTCTGCTCTACCTGTCTTCAGCCCACCCACTAGGACCCTGCCATAGCTACCTCTTCCTGGTGCTCAGCCTTTTCCCAGCTTTCCTCTCTGAGAGCTCAGTGAACACACAGAGGAAATGGACTCAGATTCAGAGAGCATCTCCATTCCCTGCCCGCTCTGGCCTCAGTGTCACCGTCCATGTGATGGGAGAGCTGAGCTTGGTCGCAAGCAGCAGGCCAGCTCTCCTGCCGCCTGGCTGCAGGTAAGCACATTCCTTTCTTGGGCCCTCAGTTCCCCTCCAGTCCCTCTTCCTACTCCTCGGTTGGTCAGAACAGAGGCACAGAGGAGGGAAGCACAGCCCCGCAGCTCACAGCCTGACCAAGCCAGGGTGACCGCTGCCACTAAGACCTTCTGCTAGGCCTTTGATGCCACGACAGGGGTTAGGACTTTATCCTGTGGGCATTTGGGTTTACAATCATTACTTATCGATACTTTTAGAAAGGTCACTGATTAGATACCTTTCTTCACCCATGAAATTGTCAAAGAGTTGTTTTTAATGTCTATTGTTAACTACGGTGCAGTGAAGTAGGTAATGTCATACACTGCTGGTGGGGGTAGGAATAAGTTAATATGACCTTCCTGCCAAGTAAGCGGTGGGTATGAATCAAGAGACTTAAAAACTTCAGACCTTGGGCTTCCCTGGTGGCGCAGTGGTTGAGAGTCCGCCTGCCGATGCAGGGGACACGGGTTCGTGCCCTGGTCCGGGAAAATCCCACATGCCGCAGAGCGGCTAGGCCCGTGAGCCATGGCCGCTGAGCCTGCGCGTCCGAAGCCTGTGCACCGCAACGGGAGAGCCCACAACAATGAGAGGCCTGCGTACCGCAAAAAAAAAAAAAGAAACTTCAGACCTTCTGACACAACACCTCTACTTCAAGGAATTAGTCTGAGAAAATTATTAGAGGTGCAAAGATTTATGTATAAGTATATATATATATATGGATATTAATCACAGCGTTATTTATGGTAACAGAAAACTGTAAGTATCTTAATGTCCAAGCATAGCAGAATGTTTAAATAAATCCTGGTGGAGCCCAATGATAGACTGTGACACAGCCATTAGAAATCCTATTTTTTGAAGGATATTTGATGATGGGAAATTCTCACACTGTAATTAATAGAAAAAGGCAGAACATATAACTTTGTACTCAGTATTACCCCAATTCTTTAAAGGTATTTTTCTTATGGATATATGAATAAGTATGTATGTAGAAAATTCTGGAAAATTAAGACAAAATGTGAACTAATAGTCGTTTCCTTTGGCTGATGGGGTTACAGATAAATATTGTTTCCTTAATTATTCTTTCCAATATTGTCCAATACTTCTAAAATGAACATCACTTTGAACTTCAAAATATTATTTTTGAGAAATGGAAGATCATGTGGCTCCAGAGTAGAGCACAGACGAGAAGGGCCCTGGGCTGAGGGCAGCAAGTGTGGAAGCTGGTGCCATAACCCAGGCACCCATGGGGCCTGACTCAGGTGGGCAGTCAGGCAGAGAGGGCGGAGCTGAGAAACCTTGGGGACATTCAGCTGATCGCAGAGGTGGCTGAGGGAGAGGGGGACTGTGCGCTGGTGCCCGAGCTTCTGGCTTATTTGGGTGGATAGTGCTCCACCCTGAAAGAAACCCTGAGTTATGGGGAAGATGAGAGAATCAGGTTGGAGGGGGTGGGATGGGAGGGTGGTGATGAGCTTGTTTGGATGCATTTGTAGGCAACCACGGGGTGGCAAGACAGCCCTGTTCCTAAGCAGCTGGAAAATAAGTGGGGACAATCTTCCAATATTTATTTTGACCTGTGTCCTTGAAAAAAAAATTCCGAGACAAATCATAGTATAATGGGAAAATCTGCAACTGCTGCTGCATTATTTAAGGCTGTTTTTTAGTCCCTAAACTGTGTCAAGTTGTCATTCTTTATTGTGAAGGAAAGAGAAGGGCATGGAAAGGGAAATGGAAAAGGGAACCTGCAGAAACTCATGCACCTGGCTCAACCCCTGACTTCATGGTCCCTCACAAGGGCTCGGAGTCTCACCCTGTACAGCAATTCGCTTTCCTTAACCTTTCATGAGTGCAGGTCCCCACAGCTCTCCTGGAAGGAGACACCCCATTTCACAGCCCAGGACGCCGAGGCCAAGGGTAGGGGTCATAGCGCCCCAGCCTCAGGTCCAAGGGGCAGGGCTGCAATGAGACCTTCAGATTCTCTGT